>NC_056737.1:1600340303-1600517803 GCF_019279795.1 Protopterus annectens | reverse complement strand
GATTGCAAATCCATCCCACAGCAAGTAAGCAGAGAGAGCTCAAAATATTTTTTCAATGGCGAGGCAGCTGAGTGACTAGCTCCATATAATTTTTTCAATGGCAAGCTAGCCTGCATTTGAACCTACAATCTGCATTCAAACACAGGAGGAGTGATGGTAAGCCCTGCAGAGGGTCACTTCAGTCAAATTGCAGTAACTAACATTTGTACGTATGTGTAAATCCTAAACAGAAGTATTCCAGTTTATGCAGCTTGCAGTAGTACAGTTTTTTAGACGTCTACAATCCGGAGTGAGACTAGTTCAAGAAATTCGCAGTGCCATAAATTCTTCAAGAAAAGGGGGATATCCACTAGGCCAATAGTCCGCTGCCTGTTGTGCTTTCCCAGCTTCTCAAGTGACTTTGAAAAATTTCCAGCCATCTGCAACAACAGCCTGATCACCTGTTTTCTTGCTCACTGGTAAGACTTTTTTCTACGTCACATTTTTTAGTATGGTTGCTATTCGATAGTTTGGATATTAGACAGTATGGATATTTTCATGCATAACTCAAGCAAATGTAAAAAATTGCAATGTTGGTATACACAGCACATTAGTAAATGTAAAACCTTATTAGGGCAGGTTGATAGTAAGGCATTATGCAAATGTATTACAATATTTGACTGGTATCTCAAAGAAAACCATGTGAAATATGACAAATGTTTATTGTGTGATTCAACAAAAACTGCATTTTGTGAATTATGCCATAAAATAATATTGCATCATATTGTGAAAAAAATAGACTGTAAAGACAGATCTGAAGAATTAACTAAGGGTAAAGTGTTTCCATTACATTCTGATGTTGAACAGTTATGTCCTGTCACCACATGTGAGTCAAATCAGTTACTGATAGAACCCCTAGTACATTTTGTTACAAAGGAATGTAGTAAACTTCTAAAAGACAGACACAATGAGTTCATGAAGCTTAGACAAGTTATACATACATCTTTTCAAAAGTGCATAGGAGTTTCAAATTCAGCAGAACAGCTTACTAAAGAATGTCAGAAAGACCATGCAACATCACAGAAAATTCAACAGCAGTTGCAGGATAAAGGAAATAAATTAGCTGAACTGACAAAGACTGGGAACTTCCTGCATACACAGTTAATCTGTGCAAAAGAAATATATTTTATAATATGTTTATGTTTTGAAAATGGTTAAACATACATGGTAGGATCTGATGTCTGGACAAATCATTCTTAAATGTTTTACTTTCATTCAGTTAAAGCAAGACATCTATCAGTACTACAGTAAAGTAAAGCATATGACTGCCATTCTTAGCACAGTCAAAAGGTAAACAAACCTGTTCTAGTGTATAAAATTAAATAAAAATGGTTAATAAGAATAAAAATTTAAAGTCACAAGACTGACATGCTTGTATAAAGATATACAGATACAAGACAGACATGCATGTGTGTTCTTTTCATCTAGAGTACATTTGTTACAATACACAAGAATAACAGGCAGACAACAGCAAATATAAATAATATAAATATAAATGTGTTGGTTAAACTAATATCTATTTTGTTTTTTACAATTTGTTTATAATTATATAGTAACACCAAACAGTTAAAGTTCTGAATTTTAAAAATAAATAAAATCACAGATGGTATTATTCAAACAGTTTTTGTAAAATTAATGGCAAAATAAATAAAAAAAATACTGAAATCCATGTAAGGTAATTGTAAAATAATGTCTATTTATGTTGTATAAATGCATAGTTATGCAAATCACAATCACATTAAAGGAAAATGCCAAAAGAATGAATTATAGTTTACAGAATATAAAATGTGAGCTCAGACCTTCCTAGACTGCATGAATAGTTACAGGAAATGCTGGAAAGATAAGATAAACAACAAGACTGGTTGCCAGACAAGTAGCTTGAGGTTTTCTAAAGCATCATTGTTATTAAAACATATTTGTTAAAATGTTTACATGCAACACTATTTGGTAACTGTAATAAAATGTCACAATTGTGCATAGATGTCACTTATAATCTGTTTGCAAGTAAATGTTAAAAGGACAAAAAAAAACCCAGTTGCATCAAGTACAGCCAGCAAATGGGCTATAGTATACATACAGTTCAAATCAATTGTGCAGGAGGGTGTAAATACCTACTAGAGGTAATATACAGTGAAAACTTTATTTAGTAACCTAATAAAATAAATGTATAACCAAAGTGTTGGGCTGACATACATTCTATTCTCAGAGCATAGGGCAGGTAAACAGTGCTGAAGTACTACAGGGGGAGGGGCACTTTCTCAGTTTTACACTGACTGTATAAGGGGGAGGGGCACTTTCTCAGTTTTACACTGACTGTATAAGCAGTACTGCACAAGGGTCTGAAATAAAGCTACAGAAAAAATAAACAACAAGGGTTTGAAATAAAGCTACATAAAAATAAATAATAAGGGTCTAAAATAAAGCTAGAGGAAAAAATATCTCATTCCTTCTTGACAATACTCTTTTTGGGAGAGGAAAAAACAGGTATTAGTGTATTAGAAATACTGGTAAACTGGATTAAACCTGACAGGATAAGATATTTTACAAGTTGTTAATAGCTATCATAATGGTTATTATTGTATTGTTTAGAATTAAATTGTATTTACAACCTGTTAAACTGTAAAGCTATACAAGAGATGGTTTAAAAAACAAGAGATGGCTTAAAATTGATTACAGCTATACAAGAGAGAGTAAAGACATGTAAAAAAAAATTGAACAAAAATGGTCACTATTTTTAATATGTTTTTGGCAAAACAATGTTGGTATAAAAAAGCATAAATGACAATGTTGGTATAAAAAAGCATCAATATTCTAATTGCTGAGTATGTAGTTTAAAATAACAGGACATATGAATTTGGTGGCAATTCCACTAGATATTTCTAAAGAGACAAACATTTTCCAAGATTTTGCTTAATATTAATGTTATTAAATTTGTAAGATTAGACTAAATGTACTTTATAGTCATTGTATGTACAAATGCAGAAGAATTCAGTACAAATTAAATGAATGTCTAGTAATAAATATGTGTGAAAAAACATGTTTTTAAAAAAATGGGTCCAGTATACCTAGTAAATTGAAATGCATAAATAGCAAACAGTCTGTGTAAATACATACTGTACAGGATACATCGTAATAAGTTCAAAAGTAATTTGTCAAGTTGTAATATCACTGGTTTTACCCCAGTAAATTAATTGCTTTCAAATATTTATTATCTAAGCCCAGTTCAGTATTTACCAAGATATTATTGAGCAGTTCAGAGACATGAACACAATGTGATGGTTAAAATGACATTAAAACTGTATATTTTCAACAGTGTATAAATGCTTGCAGTAGCACATAGTTATTGTCTCTTATAGTCAATTCAACATAAATTAAATTATGTGATTGCAAAAGAATAAATTGATCAAGTTAAAAAATAATAACATTAAAGCAGACACAGCTCATAACTGATAAAAAATATTTTCACAGAATGGTCTGCAAAATAAAAGTTGTTAAATACATTCAGTTTTGGTAGTAATACTTTAATATCATTGTATTAACTATGTAAAATTGCATTTTGACTTGTATCAAAAGAAGACTATAGGTTTGCTTCTTAATGTGTTTTCTATATAAAATGTTTTGAGTATGTTTAAAAACAGAAGGAATTGTTTATGAATATTAGTCTGAAATTAATTATGTTGTAAATATGCTGAAAGAAAAGGCTTGCTTAAATGCAGAAACAGAGTTTAGTAATATGTGATCAGCAGTCATACTAAATGACCATGGCTTGGAAAAGGAATCTGCTGAATGGACATTTTTCCCTTACAGGCTCAGAAACAGGATGTATGCAAGAGCAAAAATGCAAAATCTGCTTTTAAAGAACACTGACATGCTTTTCTGCATATATAAAAGATGGACACAATATGTTTCCTAAAACAACAGGATATGTTTATGACACTGTGACAATGTGTTTTCTCAAAAATATGTTTTTCTGCATGGAAAAACAGGATATGACACAAGAACAGATGTTTTATACAAAGATCCAAATAAAATACAGGATGTTCACACTGTCAGAAAAGCTGATCTCTGACAATGTGTTTTCTCAAAAATATGTTTTTCTGCATAAAAAACAGGATATGCTTATCAGCATTGGCACAAGAACATATGTTCATATACACAGATCCAAATAGAATACAGAACAATGTGTTTCCTCAAAAATATGTTTTTCTACATGGACATCAGGACACTGTTACAGGATATTCACACTGTCAGAAAAGCTGGTCTCTTACAAGACATTGTTAAACAAGGAAGCTTAGTATTGTTTCTACAGGACTAAAACTGTATATAAAGAGCTGTATAAATCCAGTTATGTTAGAGGTATGGTAGGGATACAAGTCCTAAGGTAAATGTTATATCTCTCACATCATCTGTACTATATGAGAAGTAAAGTTGGAACAGTACTTTAAGCCTGCAACGTTTGTCCAGTTTGATTTATTATAAAAGTTATTGGTTACTGCTCTTAAAGACAGATGCTGCAAAGTATATTCTCTCATCAGTGTATATTCTGCAAGTTTCTGTATGCAACAGACTGTGAATGCAAATATAACCAGATTTTAAATTTTAGCAGAATCCAGCCAGCAAGACTGAGTGTCTTAAGAAGATTGCAAATCCATCCCACAGCAAGTAAGCAGAGAGAGCTCAAAATATTTTTTCAATGGCGAGGCACCTGAGTGACTAGCTCCATATAATTTTTTCACCTGCCATAATTGATATTAACTGTTTAGACAGAATAATAATGACATCTGTACTAGCTTCCAGATACAGCTGCATCCACGCACACCACATCAGGATCGATCAAACAGCACTCATAGCTGTGATACCTGCCATAATTGATATTAACTATATATAGACAGAATAATGATGTCATTTGTACTAAGAGCTTGCTACTATTATTTAATCAGGATATATATGAGATTTCTAAATCATACTTTAACTGAAGAGGGCATTAGTCTCCATGACAGTATTTTTTTTCAAAATACTCTACTGTTACTGCTATTATATACGATGTTAATTTGTTACATTTGAGTCTGAACTCTGATGAATGGTACCTTGTTGAATTAGTTAATTACTTAAATCATTATAAGTAAAATCAATGAAAAATGAACAAGGTAAGTATTCATTGAGTTCAAGTAGGGAAATAGAAACTTCTATGTTTGTATTATATGTTGCTTTGTTTGGCTTGTATATAATGTAAATAGTAACCCATCTTGACCTGCCTTTGTTTGTGAAGAACTATTTTGAACATTCTGAATAAATCATACTGTTTCTCAGTTGTTTAAGAATCCCTCCTTTTTTTAAAATAAAAACAGATGATAAGTGATGTACCATATCTGGTGATACTTTGAGAGATGCAGTTGTTAGAATTATTTTTTGGGACAGCTATCTTGGAATCAGT
The DNA here is from genome assembly GCF_019279795.1 of Protopterus annectens. NCBI lineage: Eukaryota > Metazoa > Chordata > Ceratodontiformes > Protopteridae > Protopterus > Protopterus annectens. The sequence continues at coordinate 1,600,512,330 of NC_056737.1, read as the reverse complement.
TTTTTGTTTCTTCTTTGTAGCATCAGTCCAAGGATTTGTTTCTTTTATTCTTTTAAGAGTAGGGGCCATCCATTCCATTTCTTCTGGGATAGACACTATATGTTGTTTTTGATGAATACAGTAGCTTCTTCTAAGTCATTAAAGGTTCTCATCTCATTGGCAAAAAGTATTTTTATCTTGGCTGGAAAGGCCAGCTGTGCTTTAATGTTGTTTTGTTTCAACAGTTTTATTATTCACCAGACTTTTTTTCCTTTGTTCTAGTATTCTGGAAGAATAATCATTGTCAAACCTCATCAGGCTTCGATTGTATTTTAGGGGTGATTTTCTCCAAGCAGATTTTAATATTAGTTCCTTGTCAAGAAATGAAATAAATTTTATAACTATGGATCTAGGTGGAGTATTTGTTGAGTTAGAAGCAGGTTTCCTCAGTGCTCTATGCGCCCTTTCAATTCCAAATGAAAGTCCCTCTTTCAAGTCTAAAAATTCAGAAATCCAGGTTAAGAATGAAATGTCTTCTCCTTCAGTGTTTTCAGGCAGACCAAAGATCCTTATGTTGTTTCTCCTTTCCCTGTTTTCCAAGTCATCTATTTTGTTAAGCAGCCATGTTTTCCATTTAGGCAGAAATTCTTTTTGGAATTCTTCCTCTTTGAGTCTCCCTTCAATGTAATTTAGAGAAGTCTCTATATTTGTTATTTTTGTATGGTGTTGCTGTAATAGTTCCTTAAGAGTGTCAGTCTGTTTTTGAGAATTTAATTTGAGGTTTTCTAAGACATTTTTAAAGCCATCCATCTTCAAATATAGCTCCTGTAAGGTAGATGTCATCAATTGCATTTCTTTTTTCAAAGCAGCATCTGGATGAAAATCCCTTGAGTTGTTCATATTCAGTGACATCTCCAAGTTACTTGACAGGAAAATTTTTGTACATCTCCACCAACATTTATATTTATGTAGTTTAGTAGTATAGCTACAAATTTCTTACATTTTAAACTTGAAAATAATAACTTTTTCCTATATTATTATACTAGTTTATGGAGCTCTCAAAATTTACTGCTCTTGGTTGGCCATCTAGGCTCCGCCCCTTGTTTCAATTTTTGATGTTCATACTCCAACTATTGTTATGTTCCAGGGTTGTCTTTACTGTCACAGTTACAGAGTCTATAATATTGGTGCTATCATTGAACATGTAATGACCACAGGTCTTATAACTATCTTTACTCCCTATCATGACACCTCTACTTGATTTTCTGTTAGAATGTCTGTTACAGTAAAAACATTTATAAACTGACATAACTGGTTTCCTGTCATTGTTCTTTAACCATGTTTCACAAACAACATCAAACTTGTGGGAATGTAGCAAATTTTCCAATACTTTTTTTTTATTATTAATGCTCCTAGCATTAACAACCAGAAATGTATCAAATTTTACTATCTGTGATATGTTAAATTTTTGACCTGACAATATTGCAAAATATCTGCTGCAAAAATTATCTTCCCTGATCTTGACAAATGCACACCATAATGAAGCAGTGTCCTTTTTAGTACATATTCTCTTTCCTTTACAGATATTAATCATTTACTTTTTCTGCCTTATTTGTTGTGAACTTCTTCCTTTCTTTATTTTTTGTTTCTTTCTAAACAAACCAGATCCTCAGATTGAATACTTGTATCCAGAATTCCAAAGTTGTCAGGGGCATCATCTTGTTTCACAGGGGTTGAACGATCTTTGCAGACAACAGATGCATCATTTCCTAAATGTGTTCTATTTGTTCTTTACCTAACATTATTTATCTCACCAGTCCAGTCATTAATATATGAAACAGTTCTCCAAGCCATGCCAATTGCTCAAGTGCAATCATCATCATTAAGTCGAGATTTAATTCTAACAATGGTAAGCAAATCATCCAACTTTTGACAAAAGGAACACAGACCACCAGTGTTATCAGCTGTTACCTTTAAATATGCATAACATTTATTGCACTGTACAAGACATTTGCACATTAGCAAATCATTAATTGCATACTCATTTAAGGAATCCATATTCAGCTTCAAACGAATAAAATATTGTAAAAGAAAAAAATAATCAAAATCAGTAACCACAGGATACAAAGAGAACTGAAATCAACTTCTATGACAAAAAATCACAAGAACAATATACAACTAAATACTAAAGTACAGTACAGTTGCTCTGACCATACAAGTTCTGCAAGCCAGACAAAAGTTGCAATTCCTTTATGCTGAGCGTGAAGGCACGCAGTAGCTTTTGCTCACCACTGCTCGCAGTCGAACTTCTTTTTAACAGTAAAGATCAATAAATCCCAAACCAATGTAGAATTGTTTAGATACGCTCAGGATTTTCCTCTCTGCAGTCATGTGTGAATTTACAGCAGCTGTCTAGGGTCCTTGGGGTGGCTAGAGCTTGCCTGTCTAAAACCTATCACTTTCTAACAACCAACAGTGAAATTAAGGGTAAAATAACAAAATATGAATTAAAGTAAATCTTCCTAGCAAGCTATCCCTTCCTAACTACAAATAGTGAAAACCAGTGATAACAAATAAAATATTAATCCAAATAAAACTTCTCTTACCAGTCAACCCCACAGTAAATCACAAACCAAGGCAGGTTTGTTTAGATATGCTCAGGATTTTCCTCACTGCAGTCTGTGTGAATTTATAGCTGTCTAGGCCGCATTGTGAAATTAGTGAATAAATGGGAAACTCTACATAATCAATCCCATTAGAAAGAAGATAAGGCATGTGCAATATTGGTTTGGAGAATAAATGGATTAGGGAATTTTATTGACAGTGTTAAAATGGTGGGAGAAATGCAAATCATTTTCCCTGGTTTATGTCATTAATGTTTACAAGGACACTTATGGGGCTGAAACACTAAAAAAAAAAGGTTTTATACTTATATAAAAATGTCATGATGTAAACTATGGTATATTATAAAACAGTTTTGTATGGGGTACAGTCAGAGTATTTTAAATGTAAGGTGGCAACAGTCTTATCAGTGAGGGATGCATATGTCAATGACATTAAGGCAAGAAAGTATGTTTTCTTAGTTGTAATGTTTCCAGTCTTTCCAACATAAGAAGGTAAGACAGGCTACAAAGAAACAAGCTACAGTTAACATAATGTTATGATCTTGAGCTGCTGGATGGGTGGGGGTGTAAAAGTGTATGGATCACATTATATGTAATATTAGATAATTTCCTCCATTTTAGTGGGCTGAATGTCTAGATTAAAATCCCCGGTTTAAGCAATACATATGTTTATTAAGAAACAGAACTGAATAAGACAAAATGATGAAAGGCATGGAAAATATTAGCTCTTTCTTGCATTTGCAAAGTTATTATTTATTTTTTTCCTCCATTAGCTTGCATTTGCAAAGTTATTATTTATTTTTCCACCATTAGCAAATGTTTTCATTGGGAAACAAAAAGTCTCCAGGTGCAAATAATTAAATGTGAGAGTTCTGAACAGTGTGTTCTGACTGAAATTCACAATTAGTTTTCATGCATCTACAAAGTTATTAGTTGGTTTTCTCATTGGCAACTGCTTTTACTTAGAGATTAACAATCCTGCAGGTGCAAGCAGTTAATCATGAGAGGTACGAACACTGTGTGCTCAGTAAAATGTATAAGGTCAGTGAAAAATAAGTTTTAAATTGTGTGAAGTGAATGAGTTATACAAGTAGTTGCTTCTCCAGCACCATAGCACTTTAATGCATGTAATATAACAGTGCACATTTGAGTATACTTATTTATATGTAGCCAGTACAATTTTTCATAGGGCTAAAAGTTAATGTTTACTGAAAGCAATCAAACTGTTTTGCACATCTGGAGGAGAACATGGGTAAGAAAACATAGCAATCGATGCAAGTGGGAACACTGGCTCTAACATGTTTTAGCACCGGTAACATACATTTTAGCGTGGGTAATGCCTCTGGGTACAACCACTTGTTTGAGGCAAGGGGGGGGGGGGTAAATGTCTTTTTTATGTACATAGTTTTGTTTGTTTGTTTTAAATTACCAGAAGATGTGTTTCTGAAAATCTATTTAGGTTTCTGTTTGAATGTTTTCCTTGAAGGAAAAAAAGCTCTTGAAAAATGTAACTTAGTTATAAATGTAAATGAGAATAAGCAGCTATGCAAGAAATCAGCCTGCCAAGCATTAGTGTGTAGTATATGTAAGCTAAAAGGTGGAAATATACATTTAAAAGAACTATCATGTATAACAGGTGGGAATATTTGCTTTCTATTGTAATGACTACACTGAAACAATCAGCCATAAACTGATTGCTCTCACTAATAAATGGCCTAAGCCTACTCAGCATTAATTACATTATCACCCTGAAATGCGAGTCAAACCCAAAAATAAGTGGCTGTTCAGCAGCCACATTACTAACTGAACAATAATACTGGGAGGAGATAAGCATCTCAGTCTAGGACACGGTCATCTAATCTCAACCCCTACCAGACCAGCTACCAAACTTCCAGAAACTGCAACAGGCTACCTCTCCAACCACTTAGGGCTTACATTACTACACAGTATAGCCCACTACTCCCCTGATATCTTCACAGCCACAGACGCCCAGTTAAAGCCAATTACTAAAGATACAGAAATACTCCCAATAGGTTATAATATAGTCAGACTAAACAGAACCAACAAAAATGCAGGTGGAGTTGCTATTTTCTAAAGAAATATTTTAGATCTCTCCATTTAAGCATGATTACTATATCTACTTTCAAATGTATAATTTCTCATCTCATTCCTCAAAGTGAATACCCACAAATCTTTAGCCATCTTAGGTCTATACACACCACCTAGTTACAATGTTTCCATCCTGACATGCTAGAATCTCGGCCAACATAATACTGGAAACCATAATGATAGAGATGTTAACGTAGAACAATAATATAATACAGTAATAGTAATATAACAGTGACCATACTAATAAACAGAGCAATCCCAGAAAACCTAGTACCTGACATTTGGAAAATCTTCCACATTCTACCTTTGCATAAAGGAGGCAACTCCGCAGAACTAACCAATTATTATCCACTTGCCATTCTGTCACCCCTGCCTAAAATCCTAGAGAGAATTGTTTACACACAATTGATGGACTACTTACACTCACATAGGTTACAATCAGACACTCAGCATGGCTTTCGGCCTTATCACAGTACCACCACAACCCTACTGTCTTTCACTATCACAGTGAACCAGTATAGAAATGAAGGAAAGTTTGTATCTGCCATATGTTTGTACCTCTCCAAAGCCTTTGATATGGTAAACCACAACAAACTTATCAACATTCTCAACACCCTAAACCTTAGTAGCTCCACCATTACCTGGTTTAAAAGCTACTTATCAGGACACCAGCAGGCAGTTCAGTGGCAACAGGAACTCTCCCCTATTCTTCCTGTCACCCTTGAAGTTCCCCAAGGATCCATCTTTGGACCTCTACTCTTCTCTCTTTTCACCAACAGACTTCGTTCCTCCACCCCTCACACTATCATACAGTATGCTGACGACTCCACACTAATATCCTTAGCCCCGTCCCTAAATGACCTACAGATCATAACTCAAGAATCTTTTCTAGCTTCTGAATCATGGCTCACCAACACTCATCTCACACTAAATCCCAACAAATCCAAGCTCCTTCTCTTTTACCCCACAAAGCCCCCCTCTATCATGTCAACCATTCTCTATCACATCCAAAAATAATACCACCATCTCACCAGTAACCCATACCAAACTGCTAGGTGTAGTAATTGACAACAATTTGAAATTTGACATACACATTACTCAACCATAAAGAAACTACAGAAATAAACAATTTCTAACCCCAAGCACAAGAGCTACCATCGCTCCCACACACCTCTTAGCAACACTCCTATATGCCTTTCCAATATTTACAAATCTCAAAAAAAATGACCTAGCTAAACTAGAATCCTGCTATAATAGAATTGCCAGGTTCGCCACAGACTCTCCCTACAGGACACATCACTGCACACCCCTTAAGCTACTACAATGGTTAGAACTACCCCAACTACTACTTTTTAATCAACTAACCTTTGCCCATAAAATCCTCTGCCAGCCAGAAAAAATCCCTGCCCTCTAAAATCTTATACAGCTGCATACCAACAGTCGTACCCTCCATTTCAGCAACAAACTTCTTCATATTTCCAAAGTAACTAACTCAGCTGGGGACTCACTCTTCTCAAACATCATTCCCAAAACTTGGAATAAACTACCAACTACAACAATCTCCAACTGCTCCTTAAGCCAGTTAAAAAAAAATTTTCTAAAGTCTCACTTAACTGACACCTGGCTATGTACCTGCACCTGTCCTGGCTAACTCTAATACTAGATAGACCTGACAAATACTCACAACCATAACATGTCAAATATTATAGCATTCTACCCTCATGGTACACTCAGCTGACTGTGTTGTTGATAATCTTCTATTCCACAGAAAACTTGCTTAGCATAACATTTGCCTAACTCCTCTATTCCACAATATTTGACTGTAGTAATTGATGTCAGTCATTCAACAATCACTAACTTTGATTTGTTCCACTGTATAAAATCCATCTTATATTATTTCAACTTTTATTATTTCTGCACTGCTGTACTCTTGTAAACCTTTTTGTAATTTTATAATTTTGTAATTTCACAATTTTTGTTATTTTGAAATTTTACAATTTTATAACGTTATAATTTTGTAATACTGTAAATTTTCTGCTGGAGCTTTTCTCCTCGGGCCTCTGCTGAAAAAGGACCTGTGTCCAGTCACATATTCCCAGTAAACAAACGTAAAATAAATAAATAAAATAAATACATAGACTGGCAAAAAGCATTAGAAAACCCAACAAATTCAATTCATCCATATGGCTTCTCTCAATTGATCAAGACACCAACTAAAATTAACAAGACCACATCTAAAGAATTTATCCTAGATATGATTCTAACATCCATCCTAACCATGTTCTACATACATCCTTCCTATGTCCTAGATTTTGAACAAGTCTTTAAAGTAACAAATATTCTTACATAAAACCCGGCAATCTATACATACCGATGATATTACACTCCATACACCTCCATGTATTAAAAAATATATTCATATGCCACATAGTTGTGGTGACTGCATTACACAAAGAGGGTAAAGGCCCTTCAGACTCAACTTGATATATACCCATTTCAATTGTAAACCATGACTACAAGCTGTTTATGTCTATACTAGCTTACAAAGGTATTGCCAAAATTAGTAAGCTTATAGGTGAATACTAGGGTAACTGCTTTGAAGGGCCACATTACGCCTAGTCAATAACACAAGGTCAGAATAAAATCATGCACCTCATATCTAAAAGGTGAAGACCTTAATCATTATGTCATTCATTTTGGTTCTATATGGTTTTGTAAAGAGAAGGCAAACATCTGACAACATTAACAGAGCAATGATGATCCAGAGGCAAGCGGAATATAAGAAAATGCTATTGTTGTTGGTGGGTCATGATGAACAGAAAGCTTTCAATGCAGTTAGCTGAGAATTTATGAGTTAGAGCAATGGTAGCATTTGACAGAATAATAAGGTTAATTATAAAGATGTATAGGCTCAGAGGTGTTTACTAGGCTAACGACCACAGGGTTTTTTTTTAAGTCTTGCCATGCATCCCAATTCTCTGACAAGTTCTGGTACCCTTGATAACTGTAAGCAAGGGCCTGGGAGGTGAAACATTTACAAATAGGGTCCTGGGAGATGAAGCATTTACAGGCTACCAGTGTCTCTTAGAGACATAGGTGCCAAAGCAGGGATGAATTTCCTGTTTCCCGTCCAAGTTACACATGAATTGGCTTAGGGAGGAACTCTGCTTCACATGGATGGGGAGCTTGTTCCAAAGAAGTGGTAGTCTCTGGGATACATATCTGTCTCTCCACCATGTCATATTTATATCACTGGCATGGTTTAAGTCTTTAGATTGGTAATTCTGGTGTTTGTTTTGCAGATATGCAGGTAATCCATCATAGTGGTGTCAGACAATGCCTTGTATGCCAGGCACAGATCTCAACTCAGCAGCCTGTAGGAGACAGAATACAGGGGTAGGGCCTTGAGGTGATCTTCACAAGACATGTTACTTATGCCCTACATTCTTTTAGTGAGGAATCTCTGTGGATGTTCCAATTAGTTGACTATGCCTAGTTATGTACATACCAAAGGGGGCATTGTACTCAATGATAGGTCTCATGAATGAGGAATAAAGTGGAACAATGACTTCCTTGGATCTACATGCCATATCTTTGTTTATACGTTGCACAACATAGAATGATTTCCTCGCTACTGTAGACATGTGATGGTCAAAGGCTAGATTACTGTTTGTGTGTGTCACCAAGTCCCTGACTACTGGATCATCTCTTAGGGGTGTGTTGTCAATAAAAAAGTTACCAGGGGTTGATGACTTCCCAAAGGATACTATTATGCATTTCTTGTCATATAGTTTTAATCCATGTCTCCCAGTTGTTTCTCTGTGTCAGCCCTACATTGAGAACATTTGTGCCAGTGGGCGATTCAATGACAGCTCCAAATTTACAATCTTCTGCAAATTTAGTCAGCCAGAGGCCACTGATATTGGGTTTGACTTCAGGAAAGTAAATTTAAAAAAGAAGCGGCCCCAGGACCGAACTGTGTGGGAATCTGCATGTCAGTAGTCTCTTTGTAGAGGTGGACTCCTCAGTTCTAACTTTCTGGGTCCTGTCTGTGAGCCAGCTAGCTATCCACTGGGTGACATAAGGGTTTGTACCTAACCGCCTAAGTTTGTCAACAATGCCCGAGTGAGGAATTACATCAAATGCCTTGGCCAGGTCAAGGTAGGCAGTGTGAACCATTCTGCCCTCATCCATTACTTTGGTGACCTTCTTAAAGAAGTCCACCAGACTGAGTAGGCATGACCTGCCCTTGATAAAACCAAATTGGATTGGGTCCAGTGTCTGGAGTTTCCTTTGTCATTATTGATCATTTACATGGTAAGTCTTTACATATGACACCAGTGAGACTTATGGGACTGTAGTAGGCCTGACTTTGTTCAGGATGGATGACTTTGGCTGTTCTCCATTCATGAGGCACAAAGCTTGCTTTGAGGCTACAGTTAAATAACAGTTCCAAATAGCCTGATAAGTCATGTTTCATACTATTTAGAAGGCATCCTGGGATGCTGTTTGGACTTACTGATGCAGTGTTCTTGGCATTAGAGAGAGCATTAAGGACCTGTTCCTTAGTGATAGCGGTGGGAGTTATATTCAATGGCATTTCCTGAGGCAAGGTTTGAAAGGAAAAAGTTGGAGGTGAATTTGTCAGCCAGTAGGTTTGCTACATCTTCTGGCTCAATATAGGTGGTGCCACTTAAAATTAGCTCTGCACACAATTACATATTTCCTTTGAGGTTGCGGACATCGCTAAAGAATGCTTTGTGGTTGTCTTTGGCCTATCCTCTGAGTTGTTTGGCTAGTTTGATGAAAGTGCTTTTATCCAGTTGGGTGCTGCACCTCCTACTTTTTGTCATGATTTTCTTCCTTCTGTTATACAGCCTATTGATGTCATTCCACCAGGGTGACTTGTTTTTTTGAGTTAGTTCTGTACATCTTCCTGGTGGGCACAGCTGCCTCTCTGCAGATAAAACATACTTGTATAGGGTTTCTGTGAACAATTCTGTGTAGGCAGCAGTGTTCTTGGGATTTATGTGAACTTGAAATTTTGCCAGGTTATCACTTAATAGTAGAAAGTTAGCCTTGTAGTAGTTCCTGAATATTCCATGGTTAGCTGGAGTTCCAGGTTTTATTTTTACTTCGAAGGAGATGATTTTATAGACTGACCTTACCACAGAAGACATTACACTAGGGGTTGCGCAGCACTCTCCCACATTAGTGTGGACCAGATCCAGTTTGTTTGCATCCCTAGCTGGCCTACTGACAATCTGGTCCAGGGAGTACATATTTATAAAATCTAGAAATCTCTGTGCCTGTACATTTGGTGTCATATATGATTCCCAGTAAATAGTGTAGTAATTAAAGTCACCAATAAACATGGTAGTGGGTTGGATGGCGAGTGTTTCCAATAAGTTTAAATACATGGTAAGTGTTTCCTGTGTCATAGAAGGGGACTTATGGCTTGCAAGGAAGTGGTACTGGATTTTGCCTATGGTGACTTAAACATGAAGAAGCTCAAGTGCACTGTCTATCTGACCAGCCTTGAGGTATATTTATTTTTGATGCAAATCAAGACACCTCAACCTTTAGTCCCTGACCGTGTAATAACTGGTCTGAATGTGTGAAAAACATTATAATCTTGCACTGTTGCTGTGGTCTCCTCTACTTTATACCAAGTCTCAGTGAATGCACAGACATTAGTTCTCTAGGTTGAAGAGAACGTCTAGGGAGTAGAGGCTTTTGTTTAGACTCCTAGCATTGAGCAGTAACACCTTTAGATTTTCGTGGTTTTGATTTGAAAGTCCAGAGTGGTTCTCTGACAAGCTATGTCTGAACACAGGGACCAGGCAAGTGTGCCCCTTCCCCTTTGCTATTTGTTTTACAGAGAGAGCAACAGGAAAAGTAAATAGGGGGTTCACAAATTCAAGGATATAAATGGCATGAAAATGAAGGAAAGTTAGCTTTATTTGCAGATGTTATTATTTTATACTTGCCATATCCAGAAAAGGCCATTTTTGGTATTGTAGAACATTTTGAGACAGTTTTGAGTCTTTTCAGGATAAAAAAAAGTTAATGGGAGATAAAGCAAAAACAACAATAGGTTCAAAGGTCCAAAAGTTCATACTAAGCTAATGGCCACCATGGACTTTTCAATCCTAGCTGTGCAACCCAACCCAGTTTTTTCTCAGAGTTCCTTGAAATCCTACATGGTGGGTTTTGTTAGAAAGAGATATCTAAGGGTTATGTCTGTGGGATTATGTTAGTTGGGAATTAATTTACTCACTGTCGACCTCTGTCCATCAGAGATATGTTAGCCAATGATCAAGGTTTTTTTTTAACAAGGTCAGGGATGAGCTCTGCTTCACATAAATGGAGAGCTTATTCCATAGTATGGAGATTCTTTGAGAAACATATCAGTCCCTCCAGCAGGTTCTATTTATGCTGCAGACAAAGTTCAGGTCCTTGGATCTAGAGTTTCTGGTGTTGTTTGTCTTGTGGATTGTTTCTAGAATTCAAAGAATTTATGTGACAACTTACAGTGGATGCCACTAACCCGCCCAGCCTGAATGATGTAGTTTCTCTTTCCAGCTATTTAAAATTAAAAGCTGAACTTTATTTTTAGGGGGAGGGCACATATGTATAATCCTGTGGCAACACAGTAACATTTGCTTATTTTAAGTACATGATTTATTTTTGTGGAAATGTATTTTGGATTGCATTTTATTTTAATTTTGTGATGGGGGCTGATGGGCTATATGCAATATGTAAATAAAGAAGTATGGTTTTAATGCATTTTATAAGGTGAAATTTAGCTATGTATAATAGCAACTAAAACAACTGTGATTTTAGGTGCATTTTGCTTTAATGACATGTGACTTACCCTGGCTATAAAAGGAAGTGATGTATGAATAATTCCTGTTTTAATCTGAAGAAGACAAGTCTGATTTTGTCCATGACTTCTTTTTTTCATTATATATCCTGTAAAGGTAAGGATTCCACCAGTGTGGTTTGTTTTAGGTGTTAGATCTGGACTTATTTCTGGTAGGTATGGCAGCCTTAGTGCAGCCATTTACCTGTTTGTACAGGGTTTCTGTAAATAATTCTGCACAGGTAGCTGTGTTCTCTGGGTTACAAGGAGCCATGAACATTGACAAACCATTGCTTAATAGTATGCAGCTTGCTTTAGTATAGTTCTTAACCGTTACTGGTTTGGTTGGGTTTTATGGGTTGAGTTCTATTTTGAGGGAGTAAATTACTTGCTCATACATGAAATGGTTTAGTAATAACCATATTTATGGAGACATAATAAGGTAATGTATTAAGGTGTATGGATTAAAAAAGATTCTGTTATGGCAGCTAACAATATGTGAGAATGGACTAAACAAAAGGTAATACCTACATTAAAAAACTGGAAGCTCTTGATTATGGATATGGATAGTAAGATACAAGCAGTGAAAATGTTTTTAGATATTAATTTATACACTATACAGGTTGTGCATATTTTTATCAAACAGAGAAGTTGAGGACAATAAGTCATAAAGAGTTGAAGGAGTTTATTTGGGAGGAGAAGAAGGCAAGAGACAAGTGGGACAAATTGATTTGCCTCATAAAACAAGGCGATTTTAAGTTGCCTGATTTGACAGGATACATCAGGACTATGCAGTTAAGGCTCATATGCATAATGTAAGCAGAAGGTAACAAATCAAAATGGAAAGGAATAATGTTAATGAAACAGGGTGAAGTTCTAGAAGTAAGGAGAAAATGTGATTTTGGATACAGTTTCTTAAGGAGAATAACAACGGCCATACAGAATATTATATTCATACAGCAGAAGAACTTATTCTAAAAAAATAACCAACAGGAATGGAAAAAGGAAATTTTACCAATAGGAAACCCTGCAAGTAGGAATATAGGAAATTGTCAAGGGGGGCTGGAATTTACTGGAGAAAATTAGCAAAGGAACCAAAATATTGGGAGCAAATAACTAAAGAGGGACAAGTAACAGAGAGGAATGGGGCCAAGCAGTGACTGCTTTCCTTACCAGGAATAGAAACTAGAAAGGGATAGAGTAATGCTAACTGAAAGATCAGTTCTCACTGAGTTTTAAGTTGAGTCTAAAACAGAGGATGCTATTAAAAGGGGATTATTAGTTGAGCATACAAAATATTACATCACACTGTGAGAAACAGTCAGATACAGTTAGAAAATATTGTGAAAAGAAACTGGAAAGACAATTTACAAAGGAACAGAGGAAGGATATCAGTAAGGCTCCCAAATAAGAAACAAAGTCCAGAAGATTTAGGATTTTTATTTGGAAGTGTCTGCATAAGTATGCTTTTACAAAAAGCAGACTTCAGAGTTTTTTGATAGGTAGCAAATGCTGTAGGTATGATGGAAACGAGAAAGGAGCATAACAAGTTGGCAGACTTTAAAAGTTCTCTACAGAGTACTTTAACAGAAATGTTGAGGGAGCACAGGGTTGTAACAAAGGAAACTAAGGAAATGATTTTTTTAGCTGAGACACAGGATGTAAAATGGCCAGGCAATATAGTAAGGCCTTACTAACTTTAATGCTATTAGCTGCCAAAAACAGTTACTAGAAAATGGAAATTAAAATCTACATCAAGTGTAACTGTAAAAGAGATAAACGAATTGGGGATGGGACCTTAAAAATGGAGTAGCAAATTATATAATAGTAAATGGAATTTGTGAGAACAAGACATGCTCAGAAATGCTCAGGAGTTTGTGTGAGATTTAAGGGAAGGAAGGAAGGAATTCAGCAATTTATTTAATACTGTACTGAATGAAGATTGTTAAAAACATATGTATACTGTATGAAAATAATATGTGTATTTATGTCACTCTTTAAACTGCGATGGTGGGGCTGCGGTAGCATTGTCGCCTCACAGTAAGACGTTGTCCTGTTAGATTCTCAGCTAGAGTGTCTTCTGTGTGGAGACATGCGTGAATGGGCGTACTTTCGTTGAAGGTTATGCATCAGGGCTGGCAACTCAGCACATAAAAATCTACTGCCAATCATTACGGACCGGAGTTCCGCTGTGGTGACCCCTAACTAGGAAAAGCCGAAAGATACAACAACATGTCACTCTTTAAATGTGATTTAATAAAGATAGTTAAAACATTTCTTGTATTAGACCTTCTGGCTTCCTTTAAGAATTTTAAAACCACACCTCCAGGCTGGTCAAACAGTATGATGCACAGGAAACATTCCAGGTGCAATTAACAATTGACAAGACCCCTATTTAAATCATAGCTAGCTACAGGCCTCCAACTCTGACTCAAGATGCTCACTCCACCTATCTGGACCTCTTCGAATCTATCAAGATCCAATCCTTTACCCTGATCCTGGGCGAATTTAACTAACCAGCCATAGACAGGAAGAAATACACATTCCAAAACACAAATGCCCAGAGATTCCTTGATTTCGTCAATGTCAAATGCCTTGGACCAGATGGATGACACCCCCACAAGAGGTGAAAATATCTTGGACATGAGTAACCACCGTAGCATCCCTTCAGTGTCATCATCCTTGGTAAGATCAGACCACTCAGCAGTCACTTTCGAAGTCACCATCTCTCCTGATGCCCCCCCCCAGCTAGTGTCAAACAAAAGAACTTCTCCAAAACTGATTACAATCTCCTGAGGGAAGGTATAAACAGCTTCACAGCTCCTTCCCTCTCCATGGGAACTGGCACATTATGTCCAAATCTACACCAAAGTACTATATGAGCATTTGGTTTCACAACATATACTCAAAAAAATCCCTAATTTCAGCATTTTGAATGCATGAAGCCGAAACCATTACAACACCGAAACCCCACAAAGCCGAAATCACAAACCCGAACACATATACACTACACCACACACAAACAACAACACCTACGCCACAGAAAACAAAAACACAACAAAACACCACACATACACATACCTACTTATATATACTAACTCCGAGATTGCACAGAGAAAAAAAAAAAACTCAAACACATACATTCTACAGTCCCGCGCGCGCGCACACACACACACAACACACACACACACACATACACACACACACACACACGTTTCAAAAACGCTCACATACACTCACTTACCTGAAAGTCTGAACACAAACATCCCAAACAAACACTTCCTGTAACGTAGTGTCACTGCATAAGTGTGGATTCGATATATTCGCATTTGCGCTTATGCACTTTCGCTATTCTGAAGTTTTGGTTTCATGCACTCGAAATGCTGAAATTCGAGATTTCAGCATTTCGAGTATATGAAGTGAAACAGAGCATTTATATAGCTGCATGGAATCAGGAATACCAGACAGGATGAAATCTTCCTCCTCAAGGAAGAGTAAACCTGTCTGATGGACATCTACAATAAACTTTATAATAAAAGAAAAAAAACTGCTGTGCAGGACCAAGAAGGAACAGGTGTCCAATTGGAAGCAATCTCTCCTTAGCCTGAACAAGGAAATAACAGCACTAGTAAAATCCTCCAAAGCAAACTTTGAGCCCAAACTAGCCACACCTACTGAAGACAATCAGAAGGCTTTCTTCACATGTCCGCAATCTCAAGGGAAGCACCCAGATCTGCTCAGAACTGGTGGTCAAGGACACCACATACACAAACCTTGTAGATCTAGTCAACCTGCATGCAGACAGGTTCAGTGAAAACTTCACTCCTCTGTCCCCTCCATCAGTAAAACAGGGCATCCCCAGTACCTGCCCCCTCCCCTTATCTCTAGGGAGCAAGTCATCACTGCCCTCTCCAAGTAAAAAATACAGCCTCCATGGGACCCAATAACATCCCTGGCTGCATCCTACATGAACTCAGGCAGGAACTTACAGCACCATTACGCACCCTATTCAACCAAATTCTGAGTACCAGATTCATCCCAGCGGAGTGGAGGACAGCTTCTTTCGTCCCTTTGTACAAAGGTGGAGCATCCACCGAGCCAGGAAATTACACACCCATCAGCCTAACTAGCCTGCTTTGCAAGGCCATGGAGTGGATTATCATGGACCTCATTAACAAGGACGTTGGCAACCTCCACTTGATCCCACACAGTTTTGTTTTGTCAAGGGGAGGTCATGCCTGTTAAATTTGGTTGACTTATTTGAGACAGTCACCAAGGCTGTAGTTGAGGGGAAGATGGTGCACACTGCCTACCATGACCTGGCCAAGGCCTTCAATACTATTCAGTATAATAGATAAACTATCTCAACTAGGCATCAATCCATATGTTACTACATGGGTAGCAAACTGGCTCACCTAGTCAAAACAGGGAAAGCCACCTCAAGTAGTAGACCCGTAACAAGTAGTGGACCCCAGGGATCAGTCTTGGGGCCTCTGCTGTTTGGGATATACTTCTCAGAGGTGCAGGCCAAATCTAGTGGGCTATGGCTGACCAAGTCTGAAGATGACTGCAAGCTGGGTGCTGTCATCAATTCCGCTAGTGATGTGGACATCCTCCAAGAGAGTGTCCCTCAAACAAATGACTGGTGCCAAGAAACATGGCCTCAAACTGAATGCCAAAAAATGCATCATCATCCCCTTTTTGGGAGAGTGACGTCCCCACAAATTATCACATTGATAATGAGGCACTAAGCATGCAATCAGTCGTGAGGGACTTGGGCACCGAGGTTTTTAGCAAACTGACTTTTGACCACCATATTGCCTCCATTGTTCAGAAAGCTTTCTACATGGCCCACCTCATTTGTAAGGGTTTCTCATCCAGGGACAAGGTGGTCATAACATCCCTGTATTCTTCACTTGTAAGACCCATTGTTGGATACAATGCCCCTTTCGGCATGTACCTCACAAAGCACATGCAGCAGCTGGAGAGACCATAGAGGTTCATCACTCAGAGAATCCAGGGCCTCAAACATCTACCTTACACAGGCAGACTAAAAGCTCTGTTCTTCTCCTCAGTCTCCTACAGACTCCACAGAGATGACCTCTGTCTGGCATACAAAGCAATCTCAGACCCCGCCCTGATGGGACTGCTGCATATCTGCAAGTCAAGCTTCTCTCAAGTAACCCACATGGGCGACCTCAACCTGGTGTGTGACATCAACAGGACTTGTTGGCGTGACAGATTTATGTCCCAGAGACTCCCCCTTTTGTAGAAAAGAGACTTCCTCTCCTCATAAAGCAGAGTACCTCATTAAACCTTTTTAAGCACAACCTGGATAACTGGATGGGGAACAGAAAATACACACTTGGGATTCCACCTGTTTCCCTGCTGGACAGTGGCATAGGGTGCTGACTTGTTAGAACATGGGCTAAATTCTTGGCTAGGCTTGTAAGAACCTAAGGGTCAATAGCCTAGTAACTTCCTATGATCCTATAAGAAATTACTGGGATGAGGGTGGATTATTTTTGCTTATGTTTTCAGTAACACCTTCTAAACTAGATGAAGTGCTGGGAAAACATGCATTAAGGTTTGAGTTTTGGAGAACAAGAAAAAGAAAAAGTATAGTTGTGTAAGTTAAACTTACCATAACAGTAGATGTTCAAATGATCTCTGCTACAGTAGCCTTAGCTATATGGATTTATATCCTGCCTAGGATATGACAGCCAGACAGCTTGCAAAGTTTCAGGGCACCTTCAACCCACTCAAATATCAGGCAGCTTAGGCTGAGCTGGCTAAAAGACAAGTTTGGATGTGAAGCCCTTCAGAGCCTTCCTGCTAGCAGACAGGTAGGCTAAGCTCTGAAAGGTCAGTGCCAGGAAAGCCAAAAAAACAAATGTCCACACCCTGGTACAAAAACAAACCAAAAAAAGGGGGGAGGGGGTAGGCCACTACAGCAGTGATCATTCAAACATCTACTGTTATTCTAAGTTTAACTTACACAACAGGACTATGTTCAGCATATTGAGCACTGCTGCACTAGCCTAAGCTATACAGAGTAGATTACCTTAGTTAACTATATTTGGGAGGTAGAAGGAGAAGAGTCCAGCAGTCCCTGGAGAATGGTTCTAGAAAAGTATGATCTGGACCTACAGAAGGAATTAAGCTTACAGTGCTTTGTAAATGTATGGATAGAGGCCAAAGAAGCAGCTTGTAGAATACTTCTAAAATCCAACCCTTTATAAAAAGTCATAGATGAAGCCAAGGCCCTGATAGAGTGGGCCTTAACCCTTGTCTGGAACAGTTTTGTTATGGTGAGTATAGCAAAAAGTAACAGCCTTAGACAACCATTTGGAAATAGTCTGTTTTGACACAGGTTATCCCTTCTTCTTATCTTCACAAGAAGTAAACAATGTAGCTGGACAGTTTGGCTTAAAGTAAACTTAAAAAAAAAATGTCCCTATGGAAAATGAGATAGGGTTGACTCACCATAAGAGCTTGCAACTCAGATATCCTTCTTACAGAGGTTGTCACAATAAGAAAAACTGTTTTTTATGTTAAGAACCTCAAGTCATCCAGATTAGCTGGTTCAAATGGAGCAAATGTTAGCATCTCTAACACAAAATTAAGACCCCAAGGAAGGGCCACCCGTTTTCTTGGTGGCCTCTTATACCAAACCCCTTTCAAGAACATTTTGACATTAGACTGCATTGAAAGAGTAGGATCCATGGGCAGATATGCTGAAATGGCCAATAAATGAACCATGACAGAAGAATAACAAAGGTCATAGGACAGCAACTCACACAAATATTGTAAAACTAAAGAACAACAGCTAGCCCTAAATGGGTGCTGGTTACATTGTTGGCACCAACTGGAAAAATTTCATTTGCTAATATAAGATTTTCTAGTAGCAGGCTTTCTTGCTTCCATTAGCACCTACTGCACATCATTGGTAAAAAGATGCCTAAAGGAATTAAGATCCTATCATCCAGGCAGTCAAGTAAAGTTGATTGATGTCTGGGTTTATCAAGCACCCCTGCTCTTGTATGAGTAGATCCAGTCTGTGAGGAACCTTGTGGTAATTTCCCCTGGCCATTTCCAAAAGAAGGAAGAAAATTGGCTGCCTGAGCCCAAAGGAAGCTACCATAATGATCTTGGGGGGATTCCATCTAAATCTTCAGAATTACCCTGGATATTATTGGAAGGGGTAGAAAAGCATACAGGAACATGTCCAAGAAACAGAAAAGGCATTGTTGCATGGAGTCCTGGAACAGAATCTTGCTGGTTGATTGTTCAGAGAGGAAGCAAAGAGGTCTACTTGAGAAACTCCCCAGAGATGGATAACATCTTGGAAATCCCCCAATCTAGTTTCCATTTGTGAGGGTCTTCCCTGATCCTACTCAGCTCGCCTGCCACACAGTTTTGCTCTGACAGAATGCAGAATGCCATTGTGCTGTAAATCTATATCCCAAGCTATCACAAGTAGTCTGCAAAGTGGGTACGACCTGGTTCTCCCTTCTCTGTAAATGTAGCATGACTGTGGTATTGTCTGTAACCATTTGAAGAGGTCCTTTGGACCAAAGATGGTACAGAGAGTTGAGTGGTTTGATCATGGAAAGCATCTCCTTGATATTTGTGTACTTGCATCTGTACTAGATGTACCATACCCCACCATTTTTCCTCTTGAAACTGCTCCCCTAGCAAATTCAGCAATGTCTGTGGTGAGTGACTGCTTTGCAGCAGGGAAGGAGAAAGGGAGACATGGATTTAAGGATATCTGGTGTCTCCACCAAAATATTTCTCTTCTGACAAATCCCAGCACTGGGATTTGAGAAGATAAATGGTTTTCATGTTGGGACCAAAGAGATTTCAGATACAACTGTATCTTTCTCATGTGGAGTCTTGCCAAGGGTATCATGAGAATCATACATGTCATGAGACCCAAAATGCTGAGGTATTCCCTTGCGGTGACCAAAGTCTGAGTGGAAACCTTAGAAATAGATCTAGATAAAGATCTATTTTTCACATGGAAGTACAGTTCTTTGAACTTAGGTGTTTAGTCGACATCCCAGGAAAACAATCCAGAATGAAAGAAGCAAGAAAGACTTTTGAATTTTCTCTTGGAATACCAACTTGTGTAAGAGATCTCCCACCCAAGAGAGATACTCCTGACATTGTGAAAAAGATAAGCAAGTCATCTAAATATGGAAAAAATGTGGATACCCTGTAGCCTGCAATGACGTATAGCTGGCACTAGATACCTTGTGAATATTCTCTGTGCAGGGGACAGTCCAACAGGTAGCACTGAATTGATAATATGATCCAGACACACAAAACCTTAAGAAACATCTGAAGTCTGGATGAATAGGGATGTAATGATAAGCATCTTTTTAGGTCTAGTGTTGCCAGGAAACCTGAAAGAGGAAGAAGAGGTAACACGTTCATCATTTTGAATTTGGGCACTCTCACAAGATCCAGAACTGGTCTCCAAATATTTTCTTTCTTTGGCAGTAGGAACATCCTTGAATGAAAACTCTTCCCTACCTGGGAAGGAGGAACTGATTCTATTACAACTTAGGACAGTATGGGAAGAAGAACCGGTGGAAATGAAAGTCTGAGCTGGAGGGTGAAGAATGATTCCTGAGAAAGGAGGGATTTCCTCTGAATGCAATCTGTAACCTTGATGAATGATTTTCAAAATCCATTTGTCTGAACAATTAGTTGCCAAAGAGTAAAACAGAGATTCAGACTTTCTGGAAGAAAAAAATGGGCCAGAGTGGGAGGGGGTCACATGGTCTTTTGAACAGTCATTCCGACTTGGATTCACCTTAAGTTTGGGAGATTTGAGACTTCTTTTTGGAACCCCATTGTCATTTTTCGTAAATGTCTGTTTACCTGCACTTTGTTGAAACTGTTTATTCTGTATTTTGCCACAACTGGATGAGGAGATAGAAAATCCCTTGGAAAAGTTGAAAAATGAAACATTTTACAGATTCCCTGGATCGGCTTTCCTCTTTCACCACACTTTTCTCTGCAGCACAGGCACCAAACACTAAATCTCTATCCAAGGGATAAATTAAAATCTCATGTTAACATCATCTGGGAGGTTCTGAGAATGCAGCCATACAAACCTCCTCAAAACATTACCAGTGGCAAAAGCCCTGAAAAAAGTGTCAACTGAGTTATACACACACTGTAATCAATGAGCAGTGACCTATGCAATAGAAGAAATTGAGTCATTTAAAACTGATTTTCCTCACAAGAAGAAATTGCAGATAAAGCATTCCTCATAATTTCCCTATTTTTAGAACAATCTTTAACATACAAGTCTGACAATTCAAAATTCTGAAAATCAAAGTTGCAGAAGTATATACATTTTCCCATATCTATCAATAATGTTCCCATTCTTATCAGAAATGACATGACTGGCATTAGTGTTTAGCAGCAGTGGGATCAAGTAAAACTATAGCTGCTGGGTCAAGTTTGGGTAGTGTGTACAAAAATTTAAAAAACTGAGGAACTTTATACATCTTACTTGCCTTTTGGAGCAGCTGTCTCACTATCAGGAAAACTGCAAGCAGTAACACACACACATCCTTCAAAGCAGACTGAACAGAAGGAATGGGTGCAGATTCTAGAAAATCATTCTGTAACAACTCATAGCAGTTTCTGAGGGACTGAGAAACCTCAGTGTTCTCCCGCTGAGAACACTGGCACATTCTAGTAATAGTCTTAAGAGAAAGAAAAATCCTCTCAGACAGGATTAGAAAATGAGCTCTCCTCTGAGTCTGAATCACA
The DNA here is from genome assembly GCF_019279795.1 of Protopterus annectens. NCBI lineage: Eukaryota > Metazoa > Chordata > Ceratodontiformes > Protopteridae > Protopterus > Protopterus annectens. The sequence goes on along the minus strand of NC_056737.1, from coordinate 1,600,490,958 downwards.
AATCTGAGGGGAAAAAACACTGCATCTGTTCTCTGCATCTTTCTTTTCTGATTCAGAATCTTGAATCTCCAAGAAAAGAGGTATCCCTCTTTCGTTTACCAGAAACTACTTTACAAGAAGAATCAATAGCCTGAATTAAACCTTGAGGCAGACCAAGTAAACTACTCCTATGCAAAGAACATTGAGGAGGAGATACATGCTTGGATTTCTATATAATTTTTGATAAAAAAATGAGGCCAACCATGTCATTAATGGCAATAGCAGCTTCCCAAGGGATGAGCTCAGCATACTGACTCAATAGGGAAACCTTTCCTGTACCCTCTCCCATGGCCGATAAGAGTTTATCTCCCTTGCCCACTGAGGGGACCTCAACAGCTGCAGAGAACATGGTTAACCCCCATTCCATAGTGGCTATAGGTGCTACACCAGAGGGATCTGGGGTAAAAGATGAGTGGTCTGTGTTAAAACAAATGGCCACAGCAGAGTCACCACCTGTGGCTGAGGCCATTTGCTATCCAGCTGTGGTGGCAAAAGCTGTTTGTTTAGTTTTTGCTTTACTTTTGTGGTGGGAAGATGGACCTACCATGAGGCAGGTACATGGTCACGATAAAAATGGTGCTCTTTCTCAGGGAAGACAAGCAACAATTGCTGGTAAACACTACCAGTTCAAAAAGGTTACTTTTTCTTTAAAAAAAAAAAAAAACAGTAAAATACACTTTAAAACACTATGCTGGCCCCTCAAATGTAAAATACACAACATTTGTCCACAAAAACATTTTCAGTTTCTTTACACCAGTTTCAAACTGAAAGAAAAAATGAGTGCTACTTTTAAAAGTACATTAAAGTCTTAAGACAATCTGTTAAAACACAACACTCCTAGCTAAGACTAATTTTCCTGAAGAGGTAAGTAATAAAACATCAACAAAATTATGAAAATGGATTTTTTTTCCCACAGGGAACTTATCTGCTCAGCAAAGAAAAGTACAAGCTGACAGCTGATCCTTGAAAGTCTCAGAGGAGTGTACTCTTCACCAGCAGTAAAGCTCTGAATGGCATCAGGCCCAGACTTATCTTTCAGGCAGCTCAGCTCGAGATGCCAGATAGTTTGGGGATGTGGAAAGTGCCCTGAAGCATTGGAAGCTGGTTGCTGTTATATCCTTGGCAGGATATAACCCATATAGTTAAGGATACAGCAGCAGTGATCAACATGATGAACATCATATATTCTCCAAACTGTTTCATGCAGAACAAGGAAGCAGGTTTGAAAATGCTTCTGAGGAATATAGCAAAGTATTATTCATGCCCCACCTACAAGCAGTATCTTGAATAGTCTGTGGCTCCAGTTTCCATTCATAAGGTAGAGTTTTCTTCTCACTTAAGAAGTCTACTAATATTTTCTGAAGACCTGTCAGATGCACATCTGACAGCTGCAGGCTGAGTTGTATAGCCAGTTCTAAATGTGTAAAGTCTATTTACAGAGTTGGTAAGATTTAGCTTTCACCCTGTTAACTAATATAGCAAAAACTGTTGCGTTATCTGTATAGATTTAGAGATGAACTGGTTGAAAATAATCCTGAAAGACTGCCAAGGACCTGTATACTGTTTTCAATTTATACAAACTAATATGAAGAGACCTTTCTTGTTGAGACCACATGCCAAAGACTGAGACACTGTGTTCGATTACCCATGCATGATCTACAGAATCAATTGTCAGATAAATTATTGTTGGAGGTTACAAGGGTATTCCTATGGATAAGATACTTGAATCTACCCAACAAAGAAATTTCCTTTTTCTGCCAGAGGAAACTGAATATTTTTTTTAAAGAATGTGCAGACAAGCACTACATGTTCCTGAGAAAGGACTAATTTTTTTTGTCATGTGTACCTGTGCATAGTAACTAGGAGGAGGATGGGGTTTCCTTTCTGTTTTTCACTTCTGTATTAGCATGAATCATATTTGTGCTCAAAATTTTTTGCTTTATATATAACCAGGAATGTTGTTTGTCTGCTAGTTTTCTGGTTGATGCTGTGCACTTAGTAGCTTTTTTTCTCTAGGATCAGTGCTACTAGGAGAAAGACTAAAAGGGAAATGCTTTAAATTATACAATAGGGTCATTATCATTCAGAAACATGTACACTGATTGGATAGAGCAATAAGTTAAGAGCAATATTCCATTGTAAATTGAAGGATTCCCAACAGAAAGAAGTCCAGCTCTGTTTCTCCACCCCGCTAAGTGGAGACTCTGTTAAACCGGAACCAGGCTACAACCACTGCCATGCATTTGATGAGCACCCGGGGACTGTAGTGAGACCAAATGGCAGAGCCTTGAATTTGTAGTGCTAGGCCCCCAGTCAGAAGAGTATAAACCTTCTAGAGTGCCTCCCTATCTTTATATGATGGTACGCTTCCTTGAGAGCTATCTAGAACATCTAATCATCCTTCCTTAGCAGATGTAGAATGGACTGCACTGTGAGCATCCAGAACTTGGTCTGTTTCATAAAGCGACTCAGTTTGCTTAAATCCAGAATAGACCTGAGGACCTTGTTCTTCTGTGCCACCAAAAAAAACCTTGAATAGACCACGGATCCTTGTTGGTCTGGTGGGACCTCCTGGATGACTCAGTTTGCCAGCAGCTTGTGAAGCTCTAATGCTGCCTACAGTCTCCGATGGAGTGAAATGTCTGGGAGACATTTGTAACAGACCCTTGGAATTTCTAACAAGGGAGTAGTATAGCCTCTGGCTATAGCTCTTAACACCCACACTTCTTAAGCGATGGCCTCCCAAGCTTCAGAGTGAAGAGCCAAATGGCCCCTAACTGTCTCCAGAGCAGGATAGTCAGGCAAAATTTCAGGGCTGCTTAAAGGACCCACAAGAGAAGGATCTGTGGAAACCCTGATTCTGCAGACTGCCCCTGCCTCATGGGCAACATCCATTGCAGTCCCCCCCCCCCCAACTCAGTCTCTGGAGGAACCCTCTGAAGAATCATCCTGAGAAGACTGCTACAAATTTCTAAAAAAGAGATGTTTTCCCCCTTCTAATTCTTCAAAAACATTGGCTGAGGGGTACCAAAATGCACTCCTATGGCAGACAGCATCTTCCCTTCTTACCCACCCCTAGTTAGAGCATCCTTAACTTTTGGCCCAAACAAGGAGGAACAGCCAAATGAGACATTAATAAAGGACACCATGAAGCAATCTACAGAATTACATAACTGCATCCAACTGTGGCAACGCATGGTGATGCCAGCGCCAGCAGCTCGGAAAGCTCCATCAGCTGCTTTGGAAATAGGCCTCATGGAAACAATGGCAATCGATAACACACTAGCCAAATGAGTCTCCAGAGTCTTTTGAATCACTGGAAAATGCTGCATCTCAGCATTCCTCGATAATTCATACACCAGATCGTACTGAAGTCTAGTCAAGTGTGATAAATAATTAAGTGCCCTCAAAGAGAATGTGGCTGAAACATATGAGTGCTTCCCTAAATGGTCCAAAGCCCAAGAGTCTCTATTTGGGGGATGGACTGAACAGCTCTCCTCAGAGAGCTCCCTTTTGGTGGCCGCCACCACCACAATTGCATCCATGGTCGAACCCTTACTCCAATTCAGTTTGTCCTTGAGAGGAGCAACAATTTTATTGGGCTTCTTGGGAATGGCCTCCATTGTGACAGGTTCCTTCCATGTTCTGCGAGACTAAATCTTATAGGCACATTCAGAGCCGGAAATACACAAGCCATGTATTAGCCCATGCTGAAGTCCTCCAAAAATAGTGACTTGTCTGGATATGGGGTCAATGTGGACTAGCATCCACACTGACAAAGTAGCTCCAAAAGTTCAGTAAAAGAAGCATCATCCCATGGAGACTCAGGAGACCTCTCTTCTTCCACCTGGAGATACTAGAATCACACCCAAGTCTGGGGGAGTTGCACCTTGTCCCATTGTCGAGACTGGAGCCAAGATGTCAAATGCCAAAGCTCCAAGCAGGAAGGATATTACTGAGGCAGGGACCAGTAGCCTCAGCCTGGAAATCCCAGCTTCGACTCCACAGCCCCGAAGTAGCCAGAGTTTATGAGACCAAGAAGGGAATCAGAACAAAATACAGCTAAACTGCTGAATTTGAAACTGAGGGTGGGAATGCAGCTGGGCCCAATGACCTCAGATCCAAATGCGCAGAGGAAGGAAGCCAGACAGATGGAGCTGAAGGTCCAGGAAATGATCCTAGACCTGAAGGGGTTTTACTACATGTTATATCATGAGGGGAGTATATGTTTAAGGGGTACAATTTTGGAAACTGTTAAAGGGTGGAATGAGGTAGAGATAAAGAAAAAATTGCTTTATAAAGAGACCGTATGCATTTTGAAGTTTGGAACTTTGGTACCTTATGGTTTAAGCCTAGATTGTAATTGGAAAGTAATTTTGTGATTGTGCTTTCTTATTGGTGCTTTATGTAATGACTTAATTGACTTTCTAATTGGTATCTTTATACAATTAAATTTGTGTGTGAAATGTTTTATCTCTTGAAGGCTATTGAGCCGAAGTGCTAAGATACATTAAAGCTTTTTGGATTTATTTTCTTCTCTCTTTTTGTGGTATTTTTATTTTATTTTATTTATTTTGTGGTGTTTTATTTATGGTAAGTGATCTGGATTTCCAGCTAGCAAGGATTAAGGATCTTTAGAGAGGCGAGAACACGTGGTAGCCAGAGGATGATGGAATAGTATGTCTCTCGGGGAAACGATAGAGTTCCTGAATATATGCCTGTAGGTAGCGTGAATCTAAGAGAGAATCAGAACCCCGTTTGGAGAGAGCTACTTGAAAAAGGTCGGAACCAGAGGGTATTAAATACGTTTTCATCCATTGGTCAACGTATGGATACTTCTCTCCAGCCAGAAATGCAGGAATCTGTGAATAAGTTGGAGCGACTGTTAACTAAAGAGACATCTTTGCAGTATAATCTAGTAAGCCTGCAAAGGTATGTAGAACTTGATATTTCTCCTCGAGATCTTAGGGTCTAAAAGAGACATCTTTGCAGTATAATCTAGTAAGCCTGCAAAGGTATGTAGAACTTGATTTTTCTCCTCGAGGGCTTAGGGTTTAAAAGACTCCTCCATTGCCTTTTAACCTTTTAGACCCAGAGGATAAAGTGTTTGAGCAAAGATGGAAAGCAGCAGCTCATAGCTGCGTAATGGAATGGGTAAAAATACTTACTGAAAGGGACATGACAACAGCGACTATTAAAGGAAAAAATTTCATCCTTATGCTCCTCTTTGTCTGCTCAATTAAGTTCTTCCCATTTTGAGCAGTTAATAAGGGGGATTAATGAAAAATTGCAGGATTTTTCCCAAAAACTGACTAAACAAAAAAACAAAGAAAATTAAAAGAGACCTAAAACATTATAATAATGGTTCAGCCTTTAGGGCAAGAACCAATAAAAATAGACACCAAAAAGGTGGGCGTTCCCTAGGAAGTGAAGGAAAGAGACAATATGGAGTCTCGTTCATGTCCTTTGAAGTGAGTGCTACTGAATGGGACAAAGAGGAAGAAATGGCATATCCCCTACTACCAGCAGCTCAGCAACCAGGTTATCTGCACAATAACTTTCGGAGTGGTCAGCAAGAAGGAAGCAGTGGTCAGAAACAAGGTCATTATGAGATGACAAAAGATAGACAAAAGTGACAAAAAAAGAAACGGTATTGACATTAAAACTTTTTTGAATAACGCACAACAGACATATAGTTTCAGTAATAATGACAATTTAGTTTTAAATTTATCTTGATGCTTTTTAACTGATAGCAAAATGTCTGTTTTAAATTACAGACTCAAATTTGTACCAACAGTCTTGCCGAGAATAGCTTTGTTTTTCGAGAAAAATTCCTTTTAACTAATTTTTTTCTAAACAACAGGGTGATGGTCATGATATAAAGGAAGTATTAGACAGCACAACTGAAACTGATGATGATGGTGAAAGTTTCTTTTTCATGTGATTCGTCTATTCAGGATGAATTTAATGCATACTGTCTATTAGATACATCTGATATTTGTAGCAAAAGTGATTTTGTACCTCATTTACAAATGAGAATATAAAACATTTTTCAGCAACGATTTGTTTTATTTTTGAAAGAATGTGTTTGGATGCCTTAAAGGTTAAGGAAGATGTTTTTAATCTAATTAAAACTGAATAGTTAGCCCTAAAGAAGTTGAGTAAATGACGTGACCTTGTAATCATGCCAGCTGATAAAGGTCATAAAAGTATTATGCATTACACATAGTATAAAAAGATGTGTGAAGAAAATTTAAATGATACTAGTGTGCATAATAAGGTAACAATTTTTGAATATAATAGGGCTTTATAGAATTTGGAGATTTAATTAAGAAAGGTTATAGACCTGGCTACTTCTCTAAGGAAGATACTGAAAAGAAATTTTCTACTCAAGGATGTACTATGGCTAAATTCTATTGTCTATCAAAGATTAATTTGAGTCTATCCTCTCCACCTGGTCACCCAATAGTTTCAGCTACTAAATATTTTTTGCACAATATGGGAATATTGTTGCATAAATATTTATTACAGCCAGTTAAGAAGATGAAACCATATATTCATGATTCTTTTGATTTTTTAGAATAAATTACAGTCTATAGAATGGAAAACTGAAAATTATTGGTTAACTATAGACTTTAAAAGTTTATATACAAATAGAAGTCATCAATTGGGTATAAAAGTGGTGAGGTATTTTTTAGGGGATAGTCCCTTAATGAATTATGTGATATATTACTTTACATTTGTTTAACACATAATTATTTTGAATTTAATGGAGATATATTTCATCAAAAAAAGGGACGGCTATGGGGGCATCTTTTGCCCCCATGTATGCCAACTTATTTATGGGTATTTTAGAAACTGCCAGTATCAGATGGAGTTTTATAAAAAGTATGTGGATAATACTTAAGATTTATTGATGATCTTATTTTTTATGTGAAAGCAGAGAAAATTTAATAAACAGATTTATTGATAGTTTGCAAAGTAATGAATTTGGTATTAAATCTGATGGTATAGAAAGTGGAAAGAAAGTGTTTTTTCTGGATATAGAATTAGAAGTTAAGGTGGGTGAAGATGTACAGTCTAGAGTTTACTGAAAGTTTTCTGATACTGATCATTTTTTGGATGGCAGGAGCTGCCATCCATCCCATTTAATAAACTCATTACCTTATGGTGAATTTTTACAGGTCTTAAGGCTTTGTAACAGAAGTGAGATCCTAATGGAGGAATTTGGAAAGGCTTAGGTTCATATGTGCATAGATAGGTACTAGGCTATCGGCCCAAGGGCCTACGTAATCTAGCCAACAAGGTTCCCTGGCTTATGCCACCCAAGAAAGTTATTTTCCTGTGCCACTGTCAAGCAGAGACACAGAAGTGATCCCCCGGGGTGCATTTCCTATTTCCCATCCACTCATCAAGATTTTTCTTGAATAGTGCTAATGAAGAACTTTGCTTGACATAGATGGGTAGCCTGTTCCAGAGTATGAGAAGTCTCTGGGACAGGAATTTATCCCTCCAGCATGTCCTGTTTATTGTGGTGACAAGGTTTAGGCCCCTGGGCTTGACGTAGCTTTATATGTTAGGCAGAGATCACCTCGGAGTAGGCGATATGCTACGGAGTAAAGCTGGAGTTTTTTTGAGGTGGCCAGTGTAGGGCATTTGTTTGAGGCTAGTAATCCTCTTTGTGAGGTACTTCTGTGGCCTTTCCAGCTGTTGCAGATGTCTTGTGAGGTACATTCCAAAAGGGGCACTGTACTCTATAATGGGTCTAATGAGTGTCAAGTAGAGGGGAACAATGACCTCTTTTTTCCTGGATGAGAACCCTTTTATGATGAGGTGTACCACGTAGAAGGACTTCCTGACTACTGTGGCAATGTGACTATCAAAGGAGAGACTACGGTCCACCTGGATCCCAAGGTCTCATCACACATTCTGTGTTAAGTAGATTGCTGCCTATGTGGTAGTTCATGAGTACAAAGTTTTTACCAAAGGGGATGACACTGCACTTTTTGGCATTGAGCTTGAGGCCATGGCTCTGACACCAGGCATCTGTCACAGTGAGGCCCTTCTGTAGGATGTCCACATCATTTGGGGACTTGACTATGGCTCCTAGTTTGCAGTCATATGTGAACTTCGTTAGCCAGAGGCCTTCTGTGTTAGCCTGTACTTCAGAGAATTGTGGATATTTTCTACATAAAGGTTATGATTCTTGTATAACTGAAAATCTTTGGGTATATTATTAAATAAAAATAATGAGAATGATAATAGAGGTAGAAATAGAGATTTTATACCTAGAGAAGTAGTGGGAATAAATAATACTGGACAAACAAAGGATAACAAGGTATATGTTGTCACTACATATAACATTATGTCAGAAGAAACATTTGATGTTATAAAATATTATTGGGATTACTTGTTAAAGGATAAGTTAAAATGTGTTACCAAGTAACCCCCTTTCTTTCCTTAAGAAGGGGGGGGGTCACAGTATAAGGGATATGGTTGTCCATAGTACCTTTGAGGTTCCAAAGATGGAGTTATGGGTAGAACCGAAGCTTATGGGAAGTTTTGCACATGGGAGATGTTCATTTGTCAGTATGTAGTTTCTTTTTTGGATAAAATTAATCATGTTGCCTATACCCCCAGACAGTGTTTGAATTGTAATAATAAAGGTGTTGTAATCCTTTTTATATTGGTGAAACAGAGGTATTTTATGGTTAGGATGCAGGAGCATCTCAGGGATATTAAAAATAAGAGAACTGAAAGCCCTATAGAACTTCACTATATGTTATGTCGGGGGGGGAGAATATATGTTTAAGGGGTACACTTTTGGAAACTGTTAAAGGGTGGAATGAGGTAGAGATAAAGAAAAAAATTGCTTAATGAAGAGACAGTATGCATTTTGAAGTTTGAAGATGCACTCCTGAGTGTGTCATCTTTTGGATGAGACATTAAAACGAGCCGCCATCTGCCTGAGTTGGTGGTAGCTCAAAGTATGTAAAGATTTCATGGCACTCATCAAAAGAGTGGTGGCCCTTTATTTATATACAAAAATAAATCTGCTTTACTAAATATTTACATATTTATAAATATTTACAAATGTACAAATATATGGATATACAAATCTGTTTACACACTCATACTAATTTTCATCCCTGTTAGACCCCCATTCTTTTTCCATAACCACCATCTGATTTTACTTAATGTTGCTAAAATTCATTTACCATTAAACATAATTTATTTGTTCTTTCATTCCATATAACATAAAATAACTTTGTATCTATTCTGTTAACATACTCTTTACATCTATTCTTATAATAGCCATGTTTACTTTACCCATTTCTTTTATATCTTGAAAAAATATTCTTTACGTAGATTCCCCATAACTTTTGTACTCTTTCACATTTCAAAAACACATGTTCCCTAGTTTCTTCTTCTTGACAATGTAAACATATGCCATCTCTTTTCTTCTTATATGGCATATTTTCTTTTAATGACAATTCATCTATTACCAGTCTCCACAAAAAATCTGACATTCATCTTTCTGATTACACCATTTACTTCTTATTTTTATAGCTTTAATTATCTGATCTTTTAGATGTTTCCCATGGTTTTACATAGTAATGTTTTATTATTACATTCTTATACGTATACTTTTCTATCTTTTTCTATATTACCAATTTTTATTATCCTCAAAAATATTTTTCTTGGGAACATTTTGTTTCTTTATATATACATTCTTTCTCTCATTTACTATTTTTACAATAGGCAAAAATTTTATCATACTTATATTTTATATAATTTTGCTACTAATCTTTCATCTTTTTCATTCATCCACTTGTAGTCTGCATATGTTAACAAAACTGGAATTCTTAACCCTTTGCATGTTATATACCCTGCCTCATTCATTTTATAAATTTATTTCATATACTATCACATTCATAACTAATGCAATAGAGTATACAACTCATTGGACATCATTGTTTTAGACCACTCTTTATATATACCTCTTGGCTTAACTAGCCTTTTACAAGCATTTTCCTTTATTATTACTAAACACAGAGAAACATAATTTCCTAACTTTCTCACTTATATTATATTCTTTCATTATTACCCACATATCCAGTTGTGTTAAATGCCCTATTAAGGTATCCTATCATGATTTTCACTTCATCTTTTCTATTCATAATACTATCCACAATTTCTCTAACTATCATTATTAATAATTCTTAACAAACGTTCCCCTTTCTGCTATATACACCATCTTCCATAATATTTTCCATTTTAGTTTAAAATCTCTTTCATATTATTTTCATAAAGATCTTATAACCATTATTATTCAATACTAGCGGTCTCTACTTTTTTGAGTTCTATTTTCCTTCTTCCATGTGAATTTAAGAATTCCACTACATAATTATTTGTACATAAAACTTGCATTTAACAACTCATTCAAAATCTTTCAAAAATATTTTCTTGCCAATCCCTTAAATTTTTATACATTTCATACCCCATTCCATTTGGTCCTGGAGCCAACTCTATATTTATTTGTCCTAATACTTTAGCTCATTTAAATAACTCTCCTTTACCAACTCTTTATTCTCATTTTCTGTTAACTTTTTTTTTTACTTTCTATGTTTTTTCACTACGTTTTCTTTTCTTTAAACATTTCTTGTACATATTTTATTACACTATTTATAATCTTTTCCTGCGTTATCTACACTATTTATAATCTTTTCCTGAGTTCTACGTCTCCTTTTACACTTTTTATTTCTCTATTACATTCCATCTTCCTTTACTAATATTCTTAAATAACTTAGCACTTCTTCTCTTTTTCTTTAAAAAAAATCTTTGCTTATATAACAATTCTTGTATTTTTTTTCTTGATTTCTTTCATATAATTATTTTTCTTTGTCAAAGTAATTTCTATAATTATGTTCTAAATCTTCCAATGTATCATTACACATTATTTTATATTTTTCTTCCTCTACCTTTCTCACATCATATTGCCACTGTAAAAAAATATATAAATTATGTACTCACCATAACATTACATGTGAGTTGTTCATCTCACCTTCATTCTTGCTTATGACTCGGCCAACTGCAAAAGCTCGAGGTCTTCAACCAGCTTGAGGTCAACTCCCTATTCCATAATGCACCCTGATCTTCCCTCAGATCTTGTTTGCTGCCAACTGACTAACTAGTAGTATTAATATGCCACTCAGAGATCTGGATAAGAGAGAATGCACCATATAAGATAGGTGATGGACCTGAAGTAGACTGGATGGGAGTTGGAGGGTGGAATGTAAGAATGAAGGCAAGATGATCAACTCACATGGAACATTATGGTGAGTACATAACTTCTTTATGTGAAGTTGTTCTATCTCACCGTTCATTCTTACTGATGGGTAGCATCCCAAGCACCATCTTTCTTGGGTGGCTCATGAAAGAATATTCCTCAGGACTGTGGAACTAAAGGAGATCCTGTCCCTGGAGGCCTTGTCTACTTTGTAGTGAGTGATAAAGGTATGAGGTCTTGACCAGGTAGCTGCTGCACAAATAGAATCTAATGGTAACCTTGCAGAAAAAGCTAATGAGGTTGAAACAGCTCTAGTGGGCCTTTATTTTCTGTCATAAGGGAGCATTCTCTGAACTATAAATGAAGGAAATACAATCTGATAGCCATCTTGACAAAGTTACTTTTGTCACTGGGGCACCTTTTTTTGACTCTGCAAAGGAAACAAAGAGCTGATCCGTTGATCTGAATTGTTTGGTTCTATCTAGATAAAATCAGAGTTGTCTATGAACATGAAGTTTGTGCAGTATGTGTTCCATCCTATTTGTGTACTGAGGAAAGAAAATGGGCAACTCAATGGATTGGTTAAGATTTGTCTCTGAACAAACTTTTGGTAAAAAGGATGGATTGGTTCTGAGCAAAACTCAGTCATTATGGAAAATCAGATAAGGAGGTTTGATGGTCAAGCCCTGCAACTCAGAAATCCTCCAAGCAGAAGTAATGGCTATCAAAAATATAGTCTTTCAAGAAAGGAATTTCAAAGGACAAGGCTGGTTCGAAATGAGGCAATATGATTCTGTACAGAACAAAATTTAGATTCCATGGCATGACTGGCATGGTGGCCTCAAATGAATGGTACCTTTAAGAAAGGCTTTAGCGAGTTGATGTGACATGACACTGGAGCCTTGGAAGCCAAGGTGAAAGTTTGAGACTGCTGCTAATTGAAGTCTTATGATAGCTGCAGCAGCTCCTTCACTGAAAAGTTTAGTTAGAAATTCCAATATAGATGGGATCGGAGCTAGATAAGGATCAACATCATTCTGAGACGCCCATAAAGAAAATCTCTTCCATTTGCTAAGATATAACTTTCTGGTGGATGATTTATGAGAGGATGTTATAATATGTTATAATATGTTGGGCCTCAGCTGAGAGAGTCCTGGCTGTTGTGGGAATTGGAGCAGCCAAACTGTCACTTTGAGGGAATGAAGAGAATGATGAAGAGCCCCCAATGAATGGGTCAAGGATTCAAGGTTATTCCAATAGATGAGAGTGGAAGAAGGGAAACCAAATTTGCTGAGGTTAGTAAGGGGCTATTAAGATCATGGTCCTTCCCAGAAATTTTGCTTTCTGTAATACTTTGGGAATCAGAGAGAAGGGAGGAAAGGCATAAAGGAGACCCAGGGGCCAATTGTGCACCAGTGCATCCCTTGGGGCATCTCTCGGCAGGGGAATCAGGGCAAAGTAGCTGCTGCATTTTGTGTTTGCTGGGGCTGCAAAGAGATTGCAGCAAGGCTGGCCCCACCTGCAGAATATCTGTTCCACTACTTGTTTCTTTAGGGACCACTCATGAGGCAGTAGAATTGCCCTGCTTAGCTTGTCTGCTATCAAACTGGATTTCCCCGGGATGTGCGCTGCTATCAGACAGCTCTGGGTGGAGATTGCCCACTGCCATACTCTCATGGCCTCTCGACACAGGGGGTAAGATTTGGTTCTTCCTTGTTTGTTTATGTACCAGACCACTGACATGTTGTCTGTCTGAATTGCAACTGTTCCCAGAGGTAGAGAGTCTTGAAAGGACTGCAGAGCTAGACGTACCACTCTCATCTCCAGAACATTTATATGCAGATGAGCCTCATGTTTCTTCCAAGTGCCTTGGGCTGTTCTTCCTGATAATGCCCCTCCCCCCACCCTATCAAGGAAGCATCCATGGTCACCGTGGCTATGGGATTGGGTAGAATGAATGGACAGCCCCGAGTTACATGTTGAGATGTCAGCCACCATTGAAGGTCCTTCTTGCACATATTCATTATGATGATTTGATGTTTTGATGTGACATTGGAATTTCCTGAAAGGACCACTGAGAGAATACGAGTCATTGTAGAACTCACATGTGCATTCAAGCGAGGGGAATTGCAATGATCGCTGCCGCCATCGATCCTAGCAATTTGAGTACCATTAAGACTAGGGCTTTTTTTTCCTTTGAAACAGGTCTAATATTTGTTTTCATAAGAGACAAATTCTTTCTGGAGGCAGACAATGTTATTGAAACTGTGTTTAGTTCTGCTCCTATAAAGGCAGTCTGTTGTGATGGCGATAAGGCAGATTTTTCTGAGTTAATGGTAACCCCAATTGATTGCAGAGATTTAAGGTTGTGTCCCTCGCCTGAATAAGTTGATGCTTGGTGGTGGCAGTGAGGAGCCAGTCGTCTAGATATGGAAACACCTGGAATCCCAACCATCTCAGGTGAGCGGGACTACTACCATACATTTGGTGAACACTCTGGGGGCTGTAGTGAGACCAAAGAGCATAGCGCGAAATTGATAATGGCTGGCTCCCAGCCAGAAGCATAGATGTTCCCTGGATGGCCTGTCCATCTTTATGTGGTAGTATGCATCCTGAAGGTCTATAGAGCACTTCCAATTGTCTTTCCTCAGAAAGGGAAGTATTGACTGAAGAGGCAGACAGACACCGGAACTTCATTTTTTTTACTGACTTGTTTAGTCTGCTTATGTCCAGAATAAGCCTCCAGTCCCCTGTTATCTTTGGAACTAAAAAGAACCTTGAGTAAATTCTGGATCCGCTCTGGTCTGCTGGGACTAGCTGGATGATTCTTTTGTCCAGCAACCTTTGGACTTCTAAGGCTGCTTGGTCCCTGTGACTGGGTTGAACGTCTGGGATTTTCTTTACTAGAGGGAGTGGAATGGCAAAGGGAATTGAGTATCCTCTGGAAATTATGCTTTGTTCCCAGCTGTCTTTTGTTATTTTAGCCAGGCATCTAGGTACAAAGATAGGCATCCCCCGACTGCCTCCAGAGATGAACAGTCGAGCCTCCTTTCCTGAGCGCTGATAGGGCTTGCCAACGAACTGATCTCTGTCACCCTGGTTCTGTGGACCCCTCTGCCACATGGGCGACGTCTTCCATTATTACCCCCTCCTCTGCCTCTAGAGGGGGTTTCACCACTAGTGTTCTAGAAAGATCCTTGAGATTTACAGAACCATATCTTTCCACCTCCCCTCCCTTTGGAGTAAGGTCTATTCGGGGTAGAAAAACATACTCCAATGGCAGACAAGGTCTTTCCGTCTTTTTTACTCCTGATAAATGTTTCCTTTACCTTTGGTCTGAAAAGGAATGAACCGTCAAAGGGTGTGTTAATGAAGGAAGACTTAAAGAGTTCCACAAAGGAACATAAGCACTTCCAGGAATGTCTCCTGAGAGCGGTTGCTGTACCTGTTGCTCTGCTGTACCATCAGCTACATATGACAACAGACGCATGGACGAGTTCACTATCGAATTAAGAGTGGAGAGCTTGGAAGTTACCTTGTCTGAAACCCCCACAGCTACTGAACCCTGCAGTGTGTTTCCTAGCTCCTTCAGGAGATCCCTTTGTACTCTAGTAAAATGTGTGAGGTAGTTCAGCGATCAAAGGACAAAGGCTGCTGAACTACACATATATTCTTTCCCATATCTGTCCATAATCCTGGATTCTTTATTAGGAGGATTAACAGATAAAGAAGTCTCTGAAAATTCCTTCTTGGTGGCCGCTGCCACCACCATAGCATTAACAGGTACTCCTTTAGTAAGGTAAGGTCTATCTTGAGGGCCAGTTACAAATTTGTTAGGCCTCCTGGGTACAGGCTCCATGGTGTCTGGGGACTCCCATGCCCTTCAAGTGAGTAAAGCAACTCATCAAAGGGTGGAGACACCCAAGAGGTGGAGGGTTGAGACCCAAACGCCTTCAGGAGGACTGACTCATCATCAGAAGGGTTAAGGGATTTCCAGCCATCCCTCAGTTTAAGAATTTCTAAGATATCTGCAAAGGAGATATCTTCTAAGGTGGACCGTGGGGACACTTCTGACTCATCCAAGTCAGTATCTGAAGTGACGGACTCCTGTGGGGAGTCCAGATGCTTCCTCTTGCAGAGACTTTTCCTAGGCACTTCTTCAGTGGGAGCTTCTGGAGAGGTCTTGGAAGAACATGGCTCACCCAATGGGGCTTCCTAAGGCTCAGGATCTCTACACTTCAATGGGGCATGTAATGAAGAAGCAGACATCACTGCTTTCAGGGAGGAAGCTGCTCGAACTGATGGAGTGGTCATCAGGGCAGACAAAGCCCTCTTCATAGCCTCGAAGGCCCCTCAGTCCTGACGAGAGGAATCCCTTAGATCTGAAAATTCAATGGAAACCGTCTGCGCCTGTACGGAGGGCTCTGAGCCAGAGGTCTGGGCCGAACTCACTCTAGCCAAAGCCCCAAGAGGTAAAGTCGGCACCAAGTCGGTCCTGTTATCCTCCCCGGACCCGACCGGTGAGTGTCGGCCCCAAGATCCCTCTGTCAGCACTGATGACATCAGGGCAGTCGGGGTCAAAAAACCTAGAGTAGGTGTCGGACCCAAGGGGTCCATGATCATCAGTTACACGATCTCTGGCTCCAAAAATTCCATGCAGATCAGAGGAGGAACAGAAGATGGAGGAACTAAGGTCAGATCCAAAGCCCTTGGGGTCAGTTCCGATAAAATTCTTCCTAGCGCCAGTATCTATACCACACGGTCCACATCCAAATCAGAAGATCAACTTGAGGTCCGTGAAGAATGTGACAAAGACACCGACTTTAATGCAGGAGATACTGGCTCCAAGGTCGGGGACCGGCTCCTAACCATAATGACAGTCGGTTCCAAAGGCTGTGGAACTCATGTCAAAGCTTTACTAGAAGTTGATTTCGAAGTAGATGGACTTTTTGTTGGTTCAAAAGTCTTTTTGGAGTGCTTGTCTGACTTATCCAGTGACTCTTGGAAAGAGGATTTCAACAGACCCTTATCCATGAGTTTTCTTTTTCTCTCATGCAACACTCTAGAGCTAAAGGAGTGGCATACAGCATAGCTTTCCTGCAGGTGTACCTCACCCAAACAGTAGACACATTCAGTACGTCCATCAGTTATAGACATCTTTTGTCCACATCCTGGGCATTTTTTTGAAGCCAGACTTGACTTTTTCCTTCCCCTGCTGAGACATATTTTCAAAGGTACAAAGGCAAATACTAACTATAGTAAATCACAGCAACAATGCCCTGTAAAAAAGAGGGCCTAACAGTAATATGCACACAAATGAACTAGTAAAGCCTTGAGAAAAGAAGACTTTGAGAAAATTAGCTAGCAATGTAAATTTTATCTGCCCTGTAAATAAAAAGAAGGGCTGTAATTTAACAAATAACACACACATACACACAATGTAATGCTATAGATAAGACAAGAAAGGCCTTAAAACATGGCCACTAGCATCTATAATTTTAATATTAGTTAAGATAACTATGTGCCCTGTGAAAAAGAAGGCTATCATCTAATGCAAACACGCTCTCAATATGATATTAAAGATAAAGAGAAAAAAAGGCCTAAAAACACGGCAACTAATTTCTCACTAATTAAACTAACTGAGATAGAGATAGTGAGAAAAGAAGGCCTAAAAACATAGCTTTAATAGGTTCATAGGTAGGTACTAGGCTATTGGCCCTAGGGCCTATATAAGCCTAGCCAAAGGGTACCCTGGCTTTTGCCACCCAAGAAAATTATTTTCCTGCGCCCCTGTCAAGCAGAGCCACAGAAGTGATCCCCGGGGTCAATTTCCTATCTCCTATCCAATCATCAAGATTTTTCTTGAAGAGTGCTAATGAGGAGCTTTGTTTGATATACATAGGTAGTAACTATATTATCTAAATAATCTAAGTATAGACTAAACACTCTATCTATCTAAATAACTAAGTAACCAACTAAGCTATTTTAACAGTTTTTTTTTTGAGAAAAAAATAAAGGTATTCACTGGCCAGAGCTGGTGAACGTCCAATCAAATTGCAGCGGCAAACGAGATCTGAGGGAAGATTAGGGTGCATCATGGGATAGGGAGTTGGCCTCCAACTGGTTGAAGACCTCATGTTTTTGCAGTTGGCCGAGCTTGAAGCTGAGGATCGGCTTCGAACCCATCAGTAAGAATGAACAGCGAGATAAAACAACTTCACATCATTTTTTTGTATTTTTCCTTAAATAGCATCTACCATTCAAACCAATTTTTATAAAACGTTCTCATAGTAATATGATCTTTCAATAACTGTACTGCATATTGCTTTCCTTCTTCAGTCCATGCTTTCTCATTTATCATTTTTTTTTTTTTTTTACTATTGTTGCTCTCCACTTTCTGTCTCTATGATACTACAGCCCACAATATGTATTGTAGTACCCCTCTAAACTCTCCCTTCTCCATTACTTTTCTTTTTATTTTTATCCAACTACTGCGATCTCTTTACAAGGCACTTACAGGCTTTGGCCACTAGATGGCAGTCTATACCTACCTCTAATCCCACTTTATTTCTCTTCCTTCCTCCCTCCTACATTAACTCTTTCACGCTTGTTGCACTCCTCTCCTTTACCATCTTCTTCCATAGTCCTTTATACCTTGCACCTATCTCCTTCCATAATCCTTATAAACCATTTACCTAACCCTCCTCTCCACCTCTACTACTCCTAGGTTAACCCTTACTCTCCCAGGTTTCCCCTCTATTCTACTTCCCCCTTCCTCAGACTCTCAACCTCTGCCTTTTGACTTACTGCCTCCTGTTCTTACCTTCCACCTTACTGATTGTTTCTTCTCACTGCTTTCACCTTACCTGGGTCTGCCCCGCTTCGTTCACCCTACGGGCTCACTCTGCTCCCCTACCCTACCCCCAATTCCCACCCAACCCCAGTGGTCCTAGCTATATACCTCACTTAAACACTCCCCTTTTTTCTTAACCAATCACACAGCTCCACATCACTAAGCCACTCCCCTATCTCTTTCTTATCCAATTAGTTCACATTACCACTCACATGAACTACTCCTATCTTACCTATCCTTACCATCCTCTATACTAACTACCTCCCATTCCACCTCCTTTTCAACTTCCATTAATTTATTTATTGTATATTATAAACCTCCCTCATTCTCCTAAAACAACCGTATCTTTTTTTCAACCTCACCAACTCACACAAGCTAAACTCACCTACATCTACTCACCACCATGACCCCAACTCTCACAACTAATTTCACAAACATGTTACTTTTAACTACCACAACAGCCTCACTGACCATACCTTATTCTCTCACCTTCTTTGAAAATCTTACTCTACTTGAACAAAATCAACATTTCCAACAAACTTTATCATCTTCTTTCATCTTCACCCTTAACCACAGTAACATCACCTCTACCTCAAATTATATACTACCAAAATATCACAGAACAACTCATGTGACGTACTTCTCTATCAAAAAAATTCTTAACAATTCCCACAAAATCTTTAAATTCCCACATTATCTCCAATATCTCCTCTACTTACACGGGGATATTCATCCAAACCCTGGTCCCAACAATGACAATAACAATAGCCTTGACAATGTAACTTTACCTAAACATTCTATACTAGCTAAAGCACCTATTTCCCTTCTGATAGCCCACCTTAATATTAGAAGTATCAACAATAAAATTTCCCACCTACACGCACTCCTGGACTTACACTCATTTGATATTCTATGTCTTACAGAAACCTGACTAAAACCTGCTACCCTAGACCAGGAAATTACCCCTCCAGGTTATAGTATCCTCAGATGTGACCGCAAAACCAAAAAAGGTGGAGGCATAGCCATTCTCTATAAATCTAATCTCCAGGTTTCCCTCTTTAATGAACTACCATCATTAGATGCCAAATCTGAAATGTTGTCTACCAAACTCCAAATAAACAACTCCAAATCTATCTACCTAATTTGTATGTATCTTCCCCCTGGTAAAAATACTACTATTCTTGAAAACTTACTTAATTACCTCTCTACCCAACTACCACAGGAGACCATTGTACTGGGTGACTTCAACATAGACTGGCTTACCTGCAATTCCCTGAACCCTACTAACCACTTAAATCTCTTTGGATTCACTCAACTTATAACCACTCCTACTAGAATCCACAAACCTAACAGGAAAGAATCTACTCTTGACTGGATCCTTATTAATAACCACCCTAGCAATTATACTCCAGGAACCCTTCCCGACAATATCAGTGACCATATGCTCACTTACATAATCAGACAAAAACCTCATATCCCAGCTACTCATAATCTCAAAACTTCCCGCTCAAAAAAATTCTTTAACCCAGATAGTTTCCTTAACGAATTGCAAGCATGTGACTGGTCTCCACTGACCCATCTTGAACTAGATGAGGCTGTGACCTACTTCAACACTAACTTTCTTCAAATACTAGACTACCATGCACCTTACCACTCCACTAGAATAAAAAACAAATCTGCCCCATGGCTTACTAAACAAACTAAGCAAAAAATGCTCCTTAGAAACAAAATATGGGCTAAATGGAGGGCTACCAAATGCCCATCTGATCACCTCCTCTTTAAACAATTAAGAAATGCCACCAAGAAGGACACTCTTAGAGACAAAAAAAGACTTCTACTTTCACCTCCAACAATCCACTCAACAAACTCCACAAAAATTTTGGTCAGGGTTAAACAAACTTCTTCAGCCAGGTCACTCTACTACTCCTGCCCCATTAGGTTTCAACCACAATAATTCCAACCTGATGCCTTTAATAACTACTTTACAGAAGCCATTCAATCCCTAGCCAATTCTCTTCCTCCACCTACTGCCTTCCCACCTAATACCTCCAAGGCTTCACCTCCTACCTTTCATATACACCCTGTCCCTACATCTCTTATCTACAAGCTACTTAAAAAACTGAAACCTTGCACCCCTTCTGCCGACCATCTCCCATCTGAATACCTACAAATGGCCGCAAAAGCTATAGACTACCTCATATCTATCCTTATTAACAGAACTATCTCTGAAGGCAAAATCCCTACCATATGGAAAGTATTCCACATCATCCCTCTACATAAAGGTGGATCTTCTATAGAGCTTTCTAACTATAGACCTATTGCCTTACTCTCCCCATTAGCCAAGATAATGGAAAAATGTATTCACAAACAACTACTCAACCACCTATTACAAAATAATCTACTAGCCAACTGCCAACATGGCTTTAAACCATTCCACAGCACAACAACTGCCCTTCTATCCTTCACTGACTCTATAAATAAAAATCGTAACATTAACTCCTTTTCCTCTGAGCTATTTATAGACCTGTCAAAAGCCTTTGATATGGTTAACCATAACTTACTTCTACATAAACTAAAGCATCATTCTCTTGCTCCACTAGCATTACAATGGTTTAGTTGTTATCTTCTAAACAGACAGCAAGCAGTACTTTGGGACAACAAACTGTCTTCATTACTTCCAGTAAATATTGGAGTCCCACAAGGCTCTATCTTAGGTCCCCTTCTTTTTTCCATATTTATCAACGACCTCCATATGAACATACCTCTAGCCACCTGCATCCAATATGCAGATGACTCAACCTTAATCTGTACTGCTAAGAACATAGCCTCCCTCCAGTCCCTAACCCAAACTGTTTTCCAAAATGTAGAAAACTGGTTTATGCAACATTGCCTCCTGCTTAATCCCAAAAAACAAAACTACTGCTTTTTATTCCATCTCATAAATCACCCACTCCATTCTTCTCTATTACCTCTAACAATGCTACAAACATAACCCCTGATACTACCACCCGCCTACTAGGTGTTACAATTGATAACCGTCTTAACTATGATGACCATATTAACTCCACCATAAAGACTGTTAACAAAAAACTTGGAACCCTCTATAGAATTAAACCCTTCCTTATCCCCACAGCCAGGAAAACTATTGCCCAAACCCACCTCATTTCTACTCTTTTCTATGCCTCAGCTATTTATACAAACCTATCTAAAAATAATATCTCAAAACTTTCTACCTGTTATAATAGCATAGCTAGATTTATCACAAGCTCTCCATTTCAAACTCACCATTGCCTTAACCTTAAACAACTAGGATGGCTAGAATTGCAGAACCATACACTCTGTCAACAGTTACTTATCACTCAAAAGATCCTACACCACCCCAATAACACCCCTATCCTCACTAATCTGATTACACCATATAAAAACCTAGCTACACTACGTTCTGCTAATAAACTCCTGGTCTCATCAGTTAAATCTAACAACAAAGCTGGTGACTCACTTTTCTCAAACAGTATAGGTAAAAACTGGAATCAGCTCCCTCCTGAACTTTCTACTCTAGCCTCTACTTCTCTATGTAAAAGCATATTAAAGAACATCTTAAAACTCAGTGGCTTTGTCCTTGTGCTAACCCAGACTGAAACTTTTCCCCTCCTGCTCATACCCCTTCCCCTCTCCCCTAACCTATACCTCCAAATCTACTGATTTCTCTTTTTTCTCATAGTAATAGGATAAATGTAATGACCTGACTCTGTTTGCCCATACCCAGCTTGTGCTTAGTGTACTTGTTATTTTTTACTTAGTTTAATCTTTTATCATAATGTCTTTAGTCAATTGTACCTCTGTACTGTTATTATACATGTCTTTGTTATATATTGTTAACTTTGTTAGTGTTCATGCTTGGAGCTTTTCTCCCCGGGCCTCTACTGAAAATGGACATTTATCCAGTTAGACTAGCCCGGTCAACAAATGTAAAATAAAATAAATAAATAAATAAATACATTTTTATTCCTTTGTCTATTTTTACATATTCCTTGTTTTCCTTTATATCTAAACCATAATGCAAGATAAGAAAATCCTGTTTCAACTACCTCCCCCTTCTCCTATAACTAAACCTTCTGATAGTATAAAATATTCTTTTTCAGTTCTATACATACCCCATTTTGTAAGTCCAAGAATTCTTATCCCAGAGTTTTAACTTACCACATCTTATAACTTCTAACATTTTCCTTACATCATTTTCTATCTTTTTACACTTGTCTCTTAAATCACAGTTAAAATCTTCTCCTATTATAATAATCATATTTATCACTGCACAGTCTAAAATCTGATGAAATAAACTTTTCCATTTTTTTACAATTAGTATAGGCATATAAATGTTATAATCCTATATAACTGTTCTTTCCATTTTAAATCTACAATGGTTAATCTTCCTATTTTTGCTAAAGTTAGATCTAATATCTTTACTGTATTTCTACAGAATATATTCTAGAACATCTCTCATTTTTCAAATTCCATATGGTCTTTCCTCAACAGAGGTTATCTGTTTGTAATCTTTCTTTATTTATTAAAAATCCTGTGCCTTCTATATAATTACATCACATGTATTACACCACTCCAAAATTCCTATTCTTCGTACTATATTCTTAATATTATTCACATTTACAGAACGCAGCCTAAAATTTTCATTTTCCCTTTTTGTTTGATTCATGGTTTCCACGTTCATAGCTAATTAGTAGATTAGCTTTCTTAATAGGGCATTTTAAGCCTATCCAATTTCCTTCCCAAAGGTGAGAATCAAACACTGTACATTGTGTCTGTGAGTCAAACACTAACTATTATATTGACCCACAATTAACTGTATACATTCTTTTTGATCCATTCCTTTCTTTTTTTGTACTTATCAAGTTAAACGTTCTTTTTCTGTCTTTTACCCTGTTACCAATAAAATTATGTTTTTTCTCTTTTACTTCCTCCCAATTTATATCTTCCTTATCACTTACTTCAGAATCTTCTTCTATGTCCTCTTTATTATTTTTTCTCCTCTAATGTTTCTATTTCTACTACTTCTAAAAAAATTCTTCTCTTTGATCATTTGCTTCTCTTTCTTTTTCCTTACTCTTATTTTCATTTCTGCAATCCATCCATAAATGTCCAATTCTGTTACATTCATAACACTTCAATTCACAATTTTTGCATCATGTCTCATTTCCCCAGAAACATAACATTTTATTTTGTCCCAGTTATTTATCAAATGTCCTTCTTGTCCAGAAAAAAACATGTTTTGTGTTGTCCCAAGTATTTTATGACAACCCTAGTACCCTCCGCATTTATCATGCTTGATATATGTATATTTTTTCTGTTTCACTTTTTAATATAACATTACAATTCCAGCCACCAGTCCATAAACCCCCTTTGTCGTAAACTTTTGAAATGTCCAGTACTTCTTTACATAAAGTTTTCAAACTACCTTTCAAAGTCTCTACCTCTGTTCAAAATTGTACTTGAACTTTTTTTGTTTCCCTGTTAAATGCTTTTATCACATACTGATTCCATGGGTTACAGTCTTTCTTTTTTTCATATTGTCCAAGAAAATTATCCATTGAAAAAAACAGTCTCAGATATGTCACAAAATGTTTCTTTGTTAACAAGAATAAATGAACATACTTTGTGCTTTTACACCAAAATAAGACTATTAATTTATTATTTTATTTGCATTTGTTTACTGGGAAGGTCCACTGGGCCAACAGGTACCCCATTTTCAGTGGAGGCCCGAAAAGAAACGCTCCACAAAGTATAATGCAAACATTAGAGTAGTTCAAACAGTGAATAAAACATACATTAGCATAGCAGTACAATGATTTGAACAATACCTACATTTGAATAGTAAACACAGCATAATAGAAAACTAAGACACGTTTCACAGTAAATAATTTTACTGAGACAATGGAATAGTAGGATAGGTGATGATTAAATTATCCTACACTTCATACCTGTCCATTTCTCTGTCTTCTTTAATTTGAATCCTTACCAAGTACTTTCATTATTTTCTGTCTTGTTTTCTGCTACTCCACTTATGCCTTCTTTTACTTTCTCTGCATGTGTTTTCTTTTCCATTTCACCATGACTCCTCAGGATTGTCTCTGCATCCTCCTTTTGTATTTTCTCCATAATGTCCCCCTAGGAAACATTTCCTCCATTTTCTGGTTTACTCTGCATCACTATTTCTTTAAGTAAATCATTCCACAACCCTCCCAACCGGAGGGGTGTAATTGTATATCCATCATTTGCTGACTCATCACCATCAAACAGGTTTCTTTGAAACATTTCTTCAGAGTCCTGCATACATTCTCTGGTCTCGACATTTGCTTTCTCCTCCATTTCTTTCACCACTCCATCATCTCCTTCTCTCTCCATTTGCTTCCCTGCTTCTCCGAGCTGCCTCTGTGCCTGGAACAGAAACAAGAAGTGCTCTGCTAAAATGGGTCCCACCACTTGCACCAATGACAAGTAGAGGAAGTTCCCCAATGCCCTGGCCAAATTTTCCCTCATAGCAGAAGTGCCACTTTGGGTCTCCCCTGGAAAAAGGCTACTAGCCTAGTGAGACTAACCCCGTCAACAAAGGATACATAGATAAACAGATAGATAGATAGACAGACAGAGAGACAGACAGACAGATAATTAACATACATAGGCAGTCTTCATGCATGGTGTACCTTAGCTTCACTAACAGCTAGCCAGTTTTGCCATGCTACTCTCTCCCTAGTCTTTCCTTTCCCCATCTTCTCCCTTCCCTTCTAAAACCTTCCACCAGCTGCTCCATATTCGTGCCTCATGAATGGAGGAAGGCAACAGTCATCACTCTGTACAAAGATGGGCCATCTAAAGACCATGGAAACTAGAGACCCTTAAGTTTAATTATCATTGAGATGATCAATTGAGATACAGTAAACGTCCAAACACTAGACTCAACCCAGTTTGGTTTCGTAAAGGGCAGATCATGTCTATTCAACCTGCTGGACTTCTTTGAGAAGGTCACCAAAGCAATGGATAAGTGCAAAATTATTCACACTGCCTACCCTGATCTGGCCAAGGTATTTGACACAATACCCACTCAGGCATTGTTGACAAACTCAAGAGGTTAGGTACAAACTCGTATGTCACCCGATGGATAGCAAACTGGCTCACAGGCAGGACCCAGGAAGTTAGAATTGGGGAGTCAACCTCTACAAAGAGGCCAGTCCCAAGTGGAGTCCCTCAGGAATTAGCCCTCGGACCGCTCCTTTTTGGCATTTACTTCTCAGAAGTCAAGGCCAACATCAGTGGTCTCTGGCTGACTAAATTTGTAGATGATTGTGAATAAGGAGCTGTTATTGAATCTCACACTAACACAAATGTTCTCCAGGAGGGGCCGACACAGACAAACAACTAGTGTCAGAGTCATGGGCTAAAACTAAATGCCAAGAAATGCATAATAGTATCCATTGGGAAGTCATCCATCCCTTGTAACTATCATATTGACAACACACCCCTTAGATTTGACCCAGTAGTCAGGGACTTAGGGACACACACAGTAATCTAGCCTTTGATCATGACGTGTTTACAGTGGTGAGGAAATCATTATATGTTGCACAACTGATAAACAAAGGTATGGCATCTAAATCCAAGGAAGTCATTGTTCCACTGTATTCGGCATTCATCAAACCTATCATTAAGTACAATGCCCCCTTTGGTATGTACCTAACCAGGCATATTCAACAACTGGAACGTCCACAGAGGTTCTTCAGTAAAAGAATACAGGGCATAAGTAATATGTTCTATGCTGACTACCACAAGTCCCTATCCCTGTATTCTGTCTCTTACAAGCTTTTGAGGGGAGATCTACGCCTGGCATACAGGGCATTGTACCCCACTCTGATGGACCTCCTGCATATCCACAAAACAAACAGTACCAGAATTACCCATTCTAAAGACTTAAACATTGCCTGTGATATAAATAGGACCTGCTGGAGAGATAGGTATGTATCTCAGACTACCCTGTTTGTGGAACAGGCTCCCCATCCATGTGAAGCAGAGAAATTCAACCCTGATTTGGCAACTATATCTCTGATGCAAACAGGTAACCTGTAACTGGATGGGAAACCTGAAATTCAACCCTGATTTGGCAACTATATCTCTGATGCAAACAGGTAACCTGTAAATGGTTCATCTACCAGGCCAATGCTTACACTTATGAAGAGTATCAGAACTCGTCAGAGATTTGGGATGCATGGCTAGGCTTAAAAAAGCCCTTGTCGTCGCTAACCTAGTAAACACCTATGACCCTATTACAGTACTCTTTCCATTTTTCACTATTTTAATGGTCTTAAACATAGATTATTCAGTCATAATTCTAGGGAGTGACTTCTTAATGACCTCAGCATAATTAAGCGTAGTAGAAGTGCATGTGTTCCTTACTGAATGCATAATGCTGTTAGAGCCACGCCTCCATACTTATTATTTGCATCTTTTCACAACAGAGTAATGTTCTGGCAACAATAATGCATTCTTGATAGGCATGAGGCAATTTGTACACTACCGCAAAACAGTAAATGCTATCAGACTTGCTACCCAAAGTGTAAGTGATGACTGTGATTCCACATTAGCCAGAGTGTGAGTATGCTTAGTAATGAATCAATGCAATCAGGTTTTACATGCACAGGAACAGGAATAGGAATTAAGTCATTTACGGCTAGGATTAGGGTTGGTGATTTGAAGTGTAAGGCAGAAACCTGTGAACAAAAGTGGATTTTGTTCTTTAAGGCTGACACCTACCCCGGCATCAATGATATGGTTTCTTTGAAACCTTTTTTGAAACAGAGACCTTTAAAGCACTAACAGCAAACTAGAACTTTAACTATTGGAATTGTTCATGTTAATTAATGTATATTTTTCATTGGTTAGTATAACTTTTTAAAATGAATTGTTTCTTCATGCTTTTGTCTGATGAAGCGGTTACCACCGTGAAAGCGCTTACCTTGTGTTATTAAATTTTTTTATATTTGAATTTGTGTTTTATTTTCTGCCTTGCTGGGAATGAACTTATTTTTTACTCACTCTTTTTAATGTTATCCCCTACTCTGTGGAAATTGAATGGTTTGAGGAATTTCTTTATGCTAGTCACCTTTTTAGCAATAACCAAGTTTCAGTTTTGGTAACCCTTATGGAAACTGTTCTAAAACACAAGTTTGTTTTTTCGAAGGACAATTTTTTGTTCAGAAAACTGGGGTTGCTATGGGGACCTCTTGTGCCCCCATTTTTGCAAAAATTGTTATGCTTATGTGGGAAAGGAAGTTCCTTTTTACGTCCCCTTATTGTAGTAAATGGAATTCGTATTTACGATATATTGATGATTTGTTTTTTTGTTTGGAACGGGGACGAAAATGATGTACATGACTTTCTAACATACATTAATGTTACTACTGAATTTTTAAAGTTCACTTATGTTTACAAGTTGCATGATATTAGTTATTTAAATGTTCAACCTAGAAAGGACTTTGAGAACTTACAGTTAGTAAGTGACCTTTATAGAAAACCCACTTATTGTAACAACCTCCTTCACTATCAGAGGAGCCACCCCAAACATGTCAAGAAGGGTGTAGTAAAGGGCGAATACGTGCGAATTTCACGGATGGTTAGTAGAGATGAAGACTTTCATAAACAAGGTAATTTGATGAAATATATGCTCAGCTCTAGGGGGTATCCCAATGAGTTAGTTTATAAAGTGTACAAAGAAGTCTGGAATAACTAGTGCTCCAGATACAGATTTGCTGCATCCAGGACTGTATGTAAGCTTCTGAGCCCCCCCCCCCAAGCCTTTCTGTGTTGGAGGGAAGCCTTCTAGCTTATCGGTGGGAGTGGTATGCACTAGGTAACCTGTCTACCACATAAGGAGTGGTTCTGGCCCAGAAATTGTAGTTATTGGCTGTTTGGGCAATCTCTTCCTTCTCTCTCAATTTTCTGATTTGATAGCCTGCATTTGCACTTGTTTCTGTCCTGTAACTCATCTAGTGCAGATACAGATTCTTAGTTTTAGCACTTAAATTTGCTTATTCATGCTCAGCACTTGTTCAGAACTTGTAAGCACTAAATAAGCTACTAATTACTATAGCACTCAATCTACCTCATTACCTAGAGGAAAACAGTTATTGTACTTACTTTTCTCACTTATCTAGAGGAAAATGTTTTTTTTATTCAGGCATGTCCAAGGGTCAGCTCCCAGTGTTCTCTCCTGACTATCTGATGAATCTGGGCATCTTGAAGCAATGTAGAAATTGCCTCATGTACACAGATAACCCTCTCCTCCTACCACCCAACATTACAACCTGTGAGAGATGCACTTATTCAGCCAAACTGGAGGTAAAGCTCTCTCCAACAAAGACTGAACTTGACAGTCATGAGGAGAAGGTAAACATTTGCACCACACCACACTCATCACATAGTCTCACTAAATCTACACCACCAAAATCCACACATAGTAACACAAAAACATTCACGGAGGCTCTCAATAATAATCTGTCTAAGCAACAGAGACCTCCAAAGCAGAAACGCTAGCAACCTCCATCCTCCAACACAACCCAAATGACACACAGCACACAGAATCAGTGTGCCACTCAAACACAGCCAATAAGGCAAAACAACGTACCCAACACACTAGTCATAGGTGACTCTATAGTCAGGCACACTGATGTCCCCACTCACCATACTAAACAAGGAGAAGGTTACTGTCAGCTGCCTGTCGGGTGCCAGGATCCGCCACATAACCCACGCACTCAGGTCACTCCACAATAAGTACAAATATGACTTTGTCATTGTCCATGTTGGTGTGAATGACCTGAGATGTACCTGCCTGCACTACATGAAAACAGACATGGAAGAGCTCTCCGATCATGTAGCCCAGGCAGGTATGACCCTAGCCCTGAATAGCATTCTGCCATCGCCCAGAATGATACCGCAGTACAAGGACAAAATGATTGACTTCAACAATTGGCTAAGCTTCTGCTCTCATTCTAAGGGGATCCAGTACCTGTCTGAATGGGATGACATGGTCGACAGACCACAATGCTTTGCCACAGATGGCCTGCACCTGCCGCCCCTGGGATTCCAGATACTGGCTAAGGCTTTTACTACCTCTATAATGCCTTTTTTAGGCAAGGTTCAAATAACAAATTCACCACCATAACAGGAACAGGCAAGCAAAAACTGAGGGAAATGCTGCTCAATGCAAGAAGTCTAAATCTCAAAATGCACTCACTCCAGGCACTCCTTAAAATGGAGAACATAGATATCTGTGCAGTGACTGAGACTTGGTTCAAGCCTCCAGAGAACACCCCTGCACTACCAGGCTATAACTCATACCACACTTTTTGGCCATGTAACCTGGACCAAAACACCAAAGGCGGAGGTGTGTCCATATTCATTAAGGATATCCACATCTCCAGGCTAGTTGCTCAGCATAATGCATCCGAGGTTATCCAAGTGCAACTAACTCTGGGCAAAACTGCAATCCAAATTGTAGCTTGCTAGAGATCCCCCACCATGCCCCAGGATTCCCACTCCTCTTTTCTTCATGTACTGGAAAATATTAGGGTTCAACCAAACACGCTAATAATGGGTGACTTCAACTACCCCACCATTAACTGGGAAAACTACTCATGTACCAACTCCTTAGCTCAACGCTTTCTGAAATTCATAAACTCCAATGGCCTGGATGAACTTATCCACACCCCCACCAGGGGCAACAATATCGAGACCTAGTCATTACCAACATGAGTGACCGGTGTTCCACACCTGAAGTCAACTCCTTGTTGGTCCGATCTGACCATAAGCTAATCACTCTTGATATCCACATCCCGCCCCCACCCCCCATTAAGGAAACCACAGTAAAAAATTTCTCCAAAGCCAACGTCATGCTTCTTAAGACAGAAGTGGTGAATTTCATGACACCCATGCAGATGGACAATACAGTTACAACTGCTGAATCCTACACAAATGCACTCTATAAGCACTTACACGAGTGCATGGATCGTGCTATCCCAAAGAGAACCAAGATGCTATCCTCCAAAAAAAGGAAGCCAATCTGGTGGTCCCCTGCCATAAAGAAACTGTACAACAGAAGGAAGAAACTGTTGCAAAAGAGAGTAAAATCCCATGAGTGGAGGAGCTCCCTGGTCAGCCTCAATAAGAAGCTGAGATCCCTTATAAGATCCTCCAAAGCTAGCTACGAAAACAAAATTGCCACTAATTCCAGGGACAACCAGAAAGCATTCTATATCTATGTCAAAACTCTCAATGGCAACACCCAGATCTGCTCTGAGTTACAGCACAAAGGCAAGAAAATTACAGAACCAACTGATATTGCCAACATCCTGGCAGATAGGTTCAGTGCTAACTTTACCCCCCTCTCACCCCCTAAAGGGCCAATATCTATACAGGAAGAATGCAGAGTCCCTGTAATCACAACTATGCAGGTAAAAGCTGCACTCTCTAAAGCCAAAAACACAGCATCCATGGGACCGGACAACATCCCAGGCTGCATTTTAGACGAACTTCAAAACGAATTGGTTCCCCACTTAAGCACCATGTTCAATAATAGCCTCGCATCAGGCTTTGTGCCCACTGAATGGTGCACAGCAACAGTTATCCCACTCCACAAAGGGGGAGCCACCACTGTTCCCGGGAACTATCGACCTATTAGCCTGACAAGCCTGGTCTCCAAGGCCATGGAACGTTTCATCATGGAACTCAAACAAAGACACTGGTAACCTCCAAACTCTGGATCCCACCCAGTTTGAGTTTGTGAAAGGCAGATCATGCCTTCTGAACCTGATCGACTTCTTTGAGGCAGTCACCAAAGCTGCAGATGAGGGTAAGGTGGTTCCCACAGCCTATCTTGACCTGGCCAAGGCTTTCAACACCATACCCCATTCTGGAATTACAGCCAAACTCACTAAACTAGGTATAAATCCCTACGTCACAAGATGGGTTGCCAACTGGCTCACTGACAGAACTCACACTGTAAAAGTTGCAGACGCCAAATCTGACCTCAAAGCAGTGACAAGTGGAGTACCACAGGGTTCCATCTTGGGACCTCTCCTGTTTGGTATCTACTTCTCTGAAGTACAGGCTAAAACAGAAGGCCTCTGGCTAACAAAGTTCACAGATGAATGCAAACTAGGAGCCATAGTCAAGTCCCCAAATGATGTGGACATCCTACAGAAGGGCCTCGGTGAGACAAATGCCTGGTGTCAGAGCCATGGCCTCAAGCTCAATGCTAAAAAGTGCAGTGTCATCCCCTTTGGTAAAAACTCTGTACCATGAACTACCACATAGGCAGCAATCTACTTAACACCGAATGCGTGATAAAAGACCTTGGGACCCAGGTGGACAGTAGTCTGTCCTTTGATAGTCACATCGCCAAAGTAGTCAGAAAGTCCTTTTACGTGGCACACCTCATCATAAAAGGGTTCTCATCCAGGAAAAAAGAGGTCATTGTTCCCCTCTACTCAACACTCATTAGACCCATTATAGAGTACTACGCCCCTTTTGGAATGTACCTCACAAGACATCTGCAGCAGCTGGAAAGGCCACAGAAGTACCTCATAAAGAGGATTACTGGCCTCAAACAAATGCCCTACACTGACCACCTCAAAAAACTCCAGCTTTACTCCGTAGCATATCACCTACTCTGAGGTGATCTCTGCCTAACATATAAAGCTACGTCAAACCCAGAGCTGTTGTACATGCTACACCTAAAGAAATCCCAATCCCTCCAAGTTACACACTCTAGGGACCTAAACCTTGTCACCACAATAAACAGGACATGCTGGAGGGATAGATTCCTGTCTCAAAGACTTCCATACTCTGGAACAGGCTACCCATCTATGTCAAGCAAAATTCTTCATTAGCACTCTTCAAGAAAAATCTTAATGAGTGGATGGGAAATAGGAAATACACCCTGGGGATCACTTCTGTGTCTCTGCTCAACAGTGTCACAGGAAAATAACTTCCTTGGGTGGCGTAAGCCAGGGAACCTTGTTGGATATACTTACATAGGCCCTTGGGCCAATAGCCTAGTACCTACCTATGAATCTAAGAGAGAGGGCGGTATTCTAAAGCCCCTACTTAGTACAAGTAATGATGACTTGAATTTTCACTTAGACACAGATTTTACTATATATACTAGTACTGGTGAGGATTATGTTTGTTCTTTTATCACTAGATTTTCTGTAGACCATCAGGATATTTATAATATCTTAAAAAATAATTGGCAGATTTTTTATGGTAAAGAAGGATTGTTGGAAAAGGTGGGATTAGAACCCCGACTAATTTTTAGAAGGTGGGGGGTGACAATTAAACATTTGTTGGAAAGAGAGACCCAAATGGCACCCATACAGGGTGTTTTAGGGACTAAGAAATATGGGTTTTGTGCCCAATATAATTTTATTTTTTAGTATAGACAAAATAAAAATGAATCATACTGCCATCAGACCGCAAGGGAAATTCTCTTGCAGTACCAATGGTGTTGTTTATGCTGCTTTGTGCATAAAATGTAAGGGTTTTTAGTAATAGAAAAGGTGTTACAGGACCCTTGGGGTGGTCCATGGGAGGATTTTCTTGAATTTAAAGAGTTATGTTGACAGGTGAGATTAGATGCCCTTACCTTTCCGGGTCATAATGATAGCCTTAGCTTGAGCAGCTTACTGAAGCTGTGTTCCTACATGATTTAATTTTATTTATTTTTATATATATATATATATATATATATATATATATATATATATATATATATATATATATAAACATTTCAGGGCTAAGGTAACATTTATATGTTTTTATGTAGTTTTTAAAAATTGCTGCCCTATGAAAAATGTTTTTACATCTAGTAGTTTATTTCTTACAATATAAAAGGTTTGTCTAGGTCACTTTAACTGTTTTGTAAATATTTAATGTGTCCTATCAGCTGATTGTGTCATGTGATGTTCTCTAAATGGTATGTATTGAGGAGTTATGTACTTAACATAACGTTCCAAGTTAGTTGTCGTCTTCTCGCCTTCCTTCTTGCTGGATGGGTTCGGAGCCGAACCTCGGCACCGACTCGGCCTAATACTAAAGCTCAAGAGCTATTTTTACCGGCTCGAGGCTATACTATGTCCCATAATGCTAGGCGTGATATCCCCAGATCTCGTCTGAGCTAACACTATGGACATACATGTCCCACCACATGAGAGAATATATTAAACAAATATATTTAACAAATATATCCCTTGCAAGGACTACCAAAGTGGAGCAAAAGAGTTAGCTGAGGATACAACTCTGGTGACAAGCACCTCTCACAATATACTCTAGGTGTTTCCAGGCTAGGGGGATGGAGGATGGGACACAAGAAAGAAGGCGAGAAGAAGACAGCGAACATGGAACATTATGGTAAGTACATAACTTCTCAATGTTAAGTTGTCAATCTCACCTTCATTCTTGCTGGATGGGACAGCGTCCCTAGCACCTTAGTCCTGGGTGGCTCAATAGAACAGACTCTTGAGTACAGTGGAACCAAAATCAGCCCAACTTCTGGAGGCAATGTGCAGTTTGTAATGAGAAATGAAGGTATGAGGAGAGGCCCATGTGGCCGCTGCACAAATGGAATCCATAGGTAACCTTGCTTGAAAAGCTACTGAGGAAGCTAATGCTCTAGTTGAATGAGCTCTAGGCTTGGTAGGGAGCTCCTTATGCCTCAATTGATATATTAACGTGATAAGAGAGGCCAACCATCTGGACAAGGTTACTTTGGAAACTGGGAGGCCTTGCTTTCCTTCTGCGTAAGACAGGAATAGCTGTTCTGATTTTCTCATCTGTTTAGTTCTATCCAGATAGAAACATAATTGACGGTGAACGTCCAAACAATGTAATCTTCTCTCAGTTCTATCAGTATAATTTGGGAAGAATACTGGGAGATCAATGGTCTGATTGAGATTGTTTTCAGAGAGTACCTTAGGTAAAAAGGATAGATTAGTCCTAAGTGACACTCTATCTTTGTGAAAAACAAGATAAGGAGGGTGCACAGAGAGTGCTTGCAGTTCCGAAACCCTTCTGGCTGAGGTAATAGCTACTAAGAAATGTGTTTTCCATGAGAGCAGTTTTAACGAGCAGGAAGCAGCTGGCTCAAAAGGAGGAAGAATTAAAGAAGACAGTACCAAATTTAGATCTTACGGTGGAGGAGGGTCTTTAACCGGGGGCCTAAGTAATAGGGTTCCTTTTAGAAAGGCTTTGCAAAGCTTGTGGGACATAATACTGGTCTCTGACAAGCCAACGTGGAAATTTGCAATAGCCGCCAACTGGACTCTGATAGTGGCTGAGGAAGAGCCCATTTGGAAAAGTTCCGCCAAAAACTCTAGAACTGTTTGGACAGGAGCTGTGAAAGGGTCAACTTGATTTTTCCTTGCCCAAATAGAGAAACATTTTCATTTGCTAGCATAAGTCCTTCTGGTGTTAGACTTGTGAGAGGCGAGGATAATATCACATACTGACTGAGAAATTAAGGGAAGCCTGGCTAGGGTTGGAAGTGGAGCAACCAAGCTGTGAGGTTGAGAGATGGAAGGGACTGGTGCAACCCGCCCGATTGATGGGTCAGAAGGTCTGGCACTGGGTCCAAATGCCAGGGCTGCTCTAGTAGATGACGTTGCAGGAACAGAAACCAAATTTGTTGAGGCCAGTAAGGGGCAATGAGGATCATCCTGGATCTCAAGGCAGTTGCTTTCTGGACTAACTGAGTAATTAAGGGAAAGGGGGGAAAAGCATATAGAAGACCCCTGGGCCAATCGTGGACTAGAGTGTCTCTGGGAGAGAGACCCGGAAGAGGGTGAAGAAGTCCTGACACTTGCTGTTTTGAGGGGTTGCGAAAAGATCGCAGCAAGGCTGACCCCACCTTTTGAATATTTGTTCCACTACTAGCTGGTTGAGAGACCACTCGTAGGGCATGAGAATAGCCCTGCTCAGTCTGTCCGCTATGACGTTGGACTTCCCGGGAATATGCGTCGCTACCAGAAATCGTTGAGAAGAGATCTCCCACTGCCAAAGTCTGAGCTCTTCCCGACATAGGGGGTAGGACCTGGTTCCACCCTGCTTGTTGATGTACCACACTACAAACATATTGTCTGTCTGAATTGCAATCGTCCCGGTGGGTAGAGAGTCCTGAAGGGCCTGCAATGCCAAAAGTACTGCTCTGATTTCCAAGACATTTATGTGCATGTGGCACTCGAAGGGTTGCCATGTGCCCTGGACTGTCTTGCCCTGAAAATAGCCCCCCCCACCCGATCAGGGAGGCATCCGTTGTCACGGTGGCAACCGGAGGGGGAAGAACACCAGGTCTGCCCTGGAGCACCTGAGGCGAGACCATCCACCAAGAGAGGTGTCTTCTGCATGACTGAGTGATGAAAATGTTGTGCGACATGGGGAGCTGCTGAAAGGACCACTGGGAAAAAAGCATCCACTGCAGTATCCGCATATGAAACGAGCTGGGGGAGCAAAGTGATTGTTGCTGCCATGAGACCAAGTGTTTTAAGTACAAATCTGGCTGGGACCCTGTCCTCCTGTAGTAGGATTTGAACATGGCTGCGAATGTCCGAAACTCTTTGTGTAGGTAGTTTTGCTGACAGCTCCACCGTGTTTAACACGGTGCCTATGAAGGTAATATACCGACAAGGCAACAAGGCAGACTTTTCGAAATTTATACAGATGCTTAGCACTTTGCACGTTTGTACAGTGTAATCCCTGGCTTGAAGTAGCTGATGCCTGGTAGTGGCAGTAAAGAGCCAGTCATCTACATATGGAAACACCTGGAATCCTCGTTGTCTCTGCATTTGGTAAACACCCTGGGGGGCTGTGGTGAGGCCAAAGGGCAGGGCTCTGAATTGGTAGTAACTGGCTCCCAGCCGGAAGCGGAGAAACCTTCTGGAGTGCTTGTTCATTTTGATATGGTAGTACGCATCCTGAAGATCTATAGAGCACATCCAATTGTCCTGACCCAGAAAGGGCAGAATGGACTGTAGCATGACCATCCGGAACTTCTTTCTTTGAACAGACTTGTTCAGCCTGCTGAGATCCAATAGGTCTCCAGGCACCTGTCTTTTCTGGTACCAAAAAGAATTTGGAGCAGATTCCGGATCCTTGTTGGTCTGCTGGGACTGGCTGGATGGCTCTTTTTGATAGCAGCTTTGAAATTTCTGACGCTGCTTGATCTCTCAGACTGGGTGGAACGTCTGGAAGAGGCCCTTTTGGTTGTTGTGGGGTGTGAATAAAAGGGATTCTGTAACCCTCGGATATGATCGACCGTACCCATCTGTCTTGTGTAAGGGAATGCCAGGCTTCTGGATACAGCAAAAGTCTTCCCCCGACTGCCTCTGAAGGTGGACAGTCGGGCAGCTCCTCAGGGGTGCTGGAAGGGTTTGTCAGAGAAAGATTCTCTGCTACCCTGATTTTGCAGACCCCCCTGCCCCTAGGCCGGCATCTGTTATTGTTTCCTCCTCTACATCTGGAGGGAAGCTCACCACGTGCATCAGGCAGTACTCCCTGGGGTTTGCGAAACCACATTTTTCCGCCCTTTTGACCCTTAGGGTATGGTCTAGAAGGAGTGGAAAAATGGACTCCCATAGTAGAGAGAGTCTTGCCTTCCTGCTCACACCTGGTCAATGTATCCTTCACTTGAGGTCCAAACAGGGCAGAACCATTAAAGGGGGTGTTAGTGAAGGACGCCTTGAAGCGGTCAGCAAAGTTGCAAAGCCGCATCCAGGTGTGTCTCCTTCGAGCAATGCCCGTGCCTGCAGCCCTACTCGCTCCATCGGCTGCATATGAAATGAGCTGCATGGAGGAGTTGACAATAGAGTTTAGGGTCCCCAGCTGGGAGTTGATCCTTTCCTGAGACCCCGCAGCTGCTGGGTCCTCTAAGGTATCACCCAGTTCTTTAAGGAGGTCTCTCTGAAGACGGGTGAAATAGCACAAGTAATTCAGCGACCGCATGGCAAAGGTCGCTGAAGAAAATATCCGCTTGCCATACCTATCCATAGTCCTAGATTCCTTATTAGGAGGATGGACAGGTAATGAAGGGTCAGCCAACTCCTTCTTAGTGGCTGCCGCCACCACCATGGCATCAACGGGGACGCCCTTAGTGAGAAACTGCTTGTCTGTAGGGGCTGTAATAAATTTTGTAGGCCTCCGGGGAGTTGGTTCCGTAGTATCCAGAGCTGTCCATGCCTTCCGAGCCACCACCTCCATGAGTGGGTCGAAAGGTGGGGACACCCAGGAGGTGGAAGGGTGAGAACCGAACGCATCCAGGTACACCGACTCGTCCTCGGAAGGGTTGAGGGCAGACCAGTTCCCCCTCTGTTTAAGGATCTCTAGGATGTCAGAAAAAGAGACATCCTCAGAGGGGGACCTTAGGGACCCTTCCAAATCATCCATGTTGGTGTCAGATGTAACTGACTCAGGGGAGTCGACATGCTTCCTCTTGTATATCCTCTTCCGAGGGGGCTCCCCCGCAGGGTCAGGGGAGGCCTCGGAGGAGGAGGAAACGCCCAATGGAGCGACCTGGAGTGTTGGTTCTCCGCGCTTGGGATCGGGAGGGTAGGCAGAGGCCGAAGTAGGCACCATGGAGGAAGGGGCCGACGGGGCCGACCGTGGCACCGGTATAGCAGCCAGCGCGCTCATGACCTCAAAAGCGGCCCTGTCAGGCAGGGAAGAGGGATCCAGCTCCGAGGAGATGAGAGCTCCTCCCGGCACCGAGAAGGACAGCTCTGAGGCCGATGTCGGGGCTGAACTCACCTGCGCCGAGGCTCCAAGAGGGAGAACGGGGTCGGACAAGGGTCCGATGCCACTCGCCCCCTCGGAGATGACGAGGGAGTCTCGGCGCCTGGATCCCTCCAAGGATGGAGCCAATGAAGGGATCGGAGCCGACGAAGGAACCAATAAGGGAGGGATCGGTTCCGACGCCCCAACAATACTAACCCCGACGACCTCCGGCTCCGACCTCAACAGAGTAGTCAGAGGAGGAACTTGAGCAGGCGTTGAGGTAGCCCCTGTCTGTTGAGATGGGCTATACAATAACTGGGCCAGCGCCTGCGACTTCAAAAGCCTACTGACTACCCTCTCGAGGTCATGGTCCTACAGCCTGGAAGACCTAGAGGAGTGAGACCTATGGCTCCGCTCCGACAGTAAGGGGGACTTCGGAGCTGACCTGACTGACTCCAATGAAGGAGACCGGGAGTGCTTTAGGCTTGGAGATGGCTCCGACTGAGGCCTCGATGCATCGGTTCCAGCCGGAACCGACGAGGCAGAAAGAGGACCGCTCGGCACCGGCTCCGAACACGGAGCCGACGATTTGGCAGGCTTTGAAGGTTTTCCAGACATAGGCTTGGACGGAGAACCTTCAGGCTTTAATAAGCCTCTGAGAATTAACTTATTTCTGCGTTCCTGCAGGACTCTGGGGCTAAAAGCATGACAGATGGAACAAGAGTCCTGCAGGTGGGTGCAGAGGGCCCAAACAGTACACACAAAAAGTGCGACCATCTGTCAGAGACATCTTCTGACAGCACGAGTCACACTTCTTGAATCCTGATACCTTGGTATCCTTGGACATGATACCACAGGGTCGAGACAAGGAGACTAAACAAGTACACTAAACACAACACCACTTGAAAAGACACACTCAATCAAAAATTAAGTTAACTAAAGTAAAAAAGTGACAGAAATTCCACACACACACACACACACACACACACACACTCTAAGGGGAATCTGTACTAACTACTAAGAGGGGGGGGGGTTAAAGGCCCGTCCACCTTAAGGGTGGAAAAAGGTAAGGAAAAACTACTGAAAAGAGTAGGGGAAACTAGTCGCTACACTGCTGAACACTAAAGAAATAAATTAACAGGAAGAAATCTATCAAAAAACTACTATAGATACAAAAAATTTTAAATACTACCTGGAGCCAGTGAAAAAACGCAACCTCGTAGCTGAAGCGGCAAACGAGATCTGGGGATATCACGCCTAGCATTATGGGACATAGTATAGCCTCGAGCCGGTAAAAATAGCTCTCAAGCTTTAGTATTAGGCCGAGTTGGAGCCGAGGTTCAGCTCCGAACCCATCCAGCAAGAATGAAGGCGAGATTGACAACTTAACATTACTGATTTATTTTTTTCATCATTTTAAAGAATTCAGCTGATTTATGCTGACGAAAGCACTCAATAAATTTCTTTGGTCGAGTTTGGGAAGGCATCTCTGGTTTTGGTTTTGTTTGGATTAAACTCTGATACTACTTTAGGCATAAAATAAGAATTAGTTCTCAAGGAAACCGTGTCTCTGAGAAAAATGATAAAGGATTGACTAACCATAAGAGCTGCAACTCGGTTACTCTTCTTGCAGAGCTCAGGACAACAGTTTTCTATTTTAAGAACGTCACATCAGCCAAATTAACTGGTTTAAATAAAATTAAGATCCTAGGTAGAGCCATCATTTTTCTTGGAGGCCTCTTATGCAAAACCCCTTTAAAAAATATTTTGACATTAGAATGCACTGAATAAAAAGATCCACATGCAGAAATGGTCAACAAATGAACTTTGATGGAGGGGTAAGAAAGGCCACAGCACAGTAATGTAGATCAGTGTGTATACTGAACTTAGTCAGCCAATGTAGTCAGGGAGCATGTGCATGTAAATTATTGGGCACGTGCAAGATCAGTGCCATTTTTATAGTCAGTCACTGTGAGTGCAAGCTTGAATGGAGATGCACATGCAAGTGTAGTATATATACAAGTTACAGCTCCTAATGTGCTTATGTACAATAAACGACTTGAATGCATTCTGTGCCTCAGTGCCTCATTTGAATACACAAGACAAGTGACATAGTGTCAGAATGGGATCTGAAGTTGAAGCACCTTGCAAACCATGAGGCACAGAGTTAGAAGTGGAGTAATATCCAGCAGTGAACTTGCAAACACATCAGTGGTTATTTGAGGGTACTTAAATTAATTTCAAATGATTTTCAGTCACCAAACATGTGGCATAGCATTCAAGCTGTTCAAAATAATTTCCGAGATGTTCGAAATGTCTGAGATAGTGGCATAATAATAAAAGTGTTTGAAATCATCTCCAAAGTGTTTAAAATGTTCAAAAAGGCTAAAATGTCCACATGTTTTCATGATGTACAACCTTTTCATAGTAACTAAGACGTTTCAAAGTGTCTAGAGTGTTTGAGATATTTGCAGTGTTAAAATACCAGCATTTTCAGAGAGGTTGTGCATCTGAGCATAATTACAAGTACCAGCTCTATACTAAGATTTAAAAGAAATTTGTTGTTATGGCAGACAGATTTCGCAGACCTGAACCGCTGGTGTTTGATAATAATATTGCTGAGAATTGGCGAGTGTTTAAACAAGAATATATTTTCATACAAGCTGCATTTTCTGATAAAGACACATGTACAAGAGCATTTATACTTCTCAAGTGAGCTGGCTCAGAGGCCATTGAGTGAGAACGTTTGCTTGTGTACGCACCTGCTGTGTATGTAGTGGAGGGGGAAAACCACCATATTGTGATATAGGGTGAAACAGGGGAAGACCCTGAGTGCTTAAATCGTAAATTTAGAGAAATCTACAACCCTCAAATGAATATTACAATGGAAAGGCACACATTTTATCCAGGAAATCAAAAGCCTGGTGAAACTCTTCAGCATATATTACCAACTTAAGAAATAAAGCAAAAACATGCAGATTTTGTGATCTATGAGATGTGGTGATAAAAGACTGTCTTGTACATGGTGTTAATAGTGATGCAGTGAGAAAGAATTTGCTTCAATATGGTGAATTAACATTGAGTAAAGCCACTGAAATTTGTCAAATATATGAGATTACAGAAAACCATACATATATGCTTTCGAATGAGAAAAGCATGTTTGTAGTATATGCTAGTGTGAATGTTGACAGTGTACAGCAGCAGAAAGGTAAGATGAAAAAGAAACAAATCAAAGGGTGCCACACCCAACCTCATTGCTGTCACAATTGTGGAGGCAATCATGAACCTAAATGGGAAAAGTGTTTAGCTTTTGGTTAACAAATGTAACATCTGGAATTATTTCAGAACGTTTTGTAAGTCACAGACTTATATTAAAAGAGACTATCAGAAGAAGCAAGTAAATCAGACAGAGACTGTAGCAAACTCAGAGTGCTGTCGTTGATGGTGTCTCTGTGATCGATGAAACAGTACAGTAGATTATCAGCTGTCAGCAAAGAGTGAAATATTTTGTACTGTACAAATTAATGGGAAACCTGTAGTGTTAAAGTAGCCACTGGAGCTAAATCCTATGTTATATCAGCACAAATCTTTGCTAAATTAAAAGCTAATGAGATACTTAATTCAGCACAGTGTGCAAAACTAGTTGCTTATGGGAATGAAGAAATTCAAACTGATGGTGCAGTAGTTCTTTCATGCCATTCTGCTGGAAACAGCTATGACTTGCAGTTTTACATAGTCAAAAGACACGTGTAGTCACAACAAGGCTTCAAATACAGTCTGAGAATGGGACTGATTTCATATAATAAAGGAGTTTCCCATACAAGTATGAACAACAACGATTGTTTTCCACAGAGTATTTTTAGTGAATATACTGATATTTTCAAAGATAAACTTGGTAAACTTTCCAGTTATATATTCCATAAAGTTAAACCATGAAGTAAGTCCAGTTGTTAAACCAGCATGGAAGATTCCAGTAGTGATGTAGAGTACAGTAAAAGCAGAACTTGACAAAATGGTGAATTTAGGTGTCCTTACTCCAGTAGAAGAACTGACTGAATGGGTATCCTCCATGGTCATAGCTCATAAGAAAAGATTGGATGATATTTGAATATGTATTGATCCAAGAAACTTAAAGCACTTATGAATCCTCATCATCGAATGAGTACAGTAGAGGAGGTAGCTGTTCTCATTCCAAATTCCACTGTTTTCTCAGTCTTAAGATGCAAAAATATTTTTGGCAAATTTCACTGGAACGCAAATCTTCTTTGTTAACTACATTCAGCACACCATTTGGTAAATACAGATTTTTGAGAATGCCATTTGGAATCAATTCTGCCAGTGAGGTATTTCAACGTGCCATGAAACAAATATTAGCTGGTTATTCATATGCTATTATAGTAGACAACATTATTATTGGGGGCATTCATGAAGAAGAACACAACAGAAATCTCAGGAAAGTTCTAGACCATGCATATTGAAGTAAATCTTAAACTGAATCCTCAGAACAGTAAATTCAAACTGAAAGAAGTTACTTATGTGGGACCTTTGTTTACCATTTCTGACTTACAACCAGATCTGTCTAAGCAAGCAGCAATACTTGAAATGCCATTTCCAGAGAATGTCACATCTTAATATTTTCTAGGTATGGTCAACTATTTAGGAAAGTTCATCCCAGACTTGAGTGAGCTTTCTGCACCACTATATGCATTGACACACAAAAATGCAAACTGGTCCTGGTTGGAACAACACCAAAGACCATTTCATAATCTAAAGAAAATTGCCAGGCCTCCCACACTGAGATATTATGATGTTCACAAACCTGTAACTCTTTCTTGTGATCCTTAAAAGTATGGCCTTCATGCAGCATGTCTTCAAGAAGGCATACCAGTAGCCTATGCATCAGGAACTTTAATTCAGAGATGTATTATGCATTCAGAAAGAACTTTTGGCAGCAGTGTTTGCATGTTCAAAGTTCAATGATTATATTTACGGCAGACCTATCCAAATAGAGACTAATCACCAACTAGTGACACTTTTGAAAAAGTCAGTGCATACTGCCCCAGCTAGTTTGCAAAGCATGATGTTAAAATTGCAAAAGTACAGTTTCAATATCGTTTGCAAAAATGGCAAATACTTGCACCTTGCTGATGCTTTATCACGTGCACCCGGACAAATGACAGAGCAGCATGAAAATTAAGCAGCAGACTTTGAAGTCATGGAAGTCAGAAATTTTGCATCATCAAGGTTTGATGAACTAAGAAATCACAGGGCTTCAGACCCAATTCTCCAGAAGCTGAAAAACGTTATCAGTCAAGGATGGCTAACATGACAAACCAGTTTAGCACTTGACATTCAGCAGTATTTTACTTATAGAGAAGAGCGTGTGATGGAAGATGAAATCATCATGAAAGGTCCAAAGGTGGTAATTCCTAAAGCATTACAACAGGAATATATCAAAATCCTGCATCATGGACACCCAAGTACCGATTCAACCAAAAGAAGGGCAACATTGTATTTTGGCCTTCTATGTCCACCAAAGATATACAGAAGGAAACTCTAGCATGTTCAGTTTGCAATAGCACCAAACCACATCAACAAAAAGAACTGCTTCAGCTACACCAAATTCCTGAATTACCATTGTCGATGGTTGCCACAGATATTTTCAAATGGAATGGTCAATGTTACTTGGTGTTAGTAGAATCTTACTCAACTTGGTTTGAAATTGACCTACTTCCTAACTTGACGTCCAGCACAGTCATTAAAAAACTGAAGAGACATTT
Organism: Protopterus annectens; assembly: GCF_019279795.1. NCBI lineage: Eukaryota > Metazoa > Chordata > Ceratodontiformes > Protopteridae > Protopterus > Protopterus annectens. The sequence goes on along the minus strand of NC_056737.1, from coordinate 1,600,447,181 downwards.
TTCTGTCCATGATAGTCTGCACAAAGTCATGTCTGACAATGGTGCACAGTTTACAAGTCAACAGTTCAAGAAATTTGCTGACTCTTGGGACTTTGACGGTATTACCAATAGTCCTGAGTATCCTCAAGCCAATGGTTTAGCTGAACATGCAGTTCAAAATGTAAAACGTTTGTTGGGGATCTCCAAAAGAGATGGTACTGATGTTTTCCTCAACATACTCAATCTCAGAAACATTCCTCGAGACAACTTGCTTGGTTCACCTGCTCAGAGATTAATTAATGTCCAGACACACAACTTGCTTGGTTCACCTGCTCAGAGATTAATTAATGTCCAGACACACTAGAACAATTCTACCAATCAGTAAACAAACAATTGCTAGTACCAAACTTAAAGGACAGCAGAGTAGTCAAGGCTCAACTTTCAAGAAAACATCAGTCACAAAAGTTGTATTACGATAAGACCAATAAATCCCTCAAACCATTCCTACAAGGAGACGTAGTAAGTATGCAAACATCTAAAGGATAGACTGAATGGGAATTGTGAAGAACATTTGTGAGGAACCAACATCTTACATCATATAGTCAGAAGGAATGGATTTCAGATGGAATTGAAGACCAATTCCTGTCTCCGAACCAGTAAAGCAGCAGATTGCCTGTGACGATGACTAATTCTCAGAGTGAGTCTACACCTGTTCAAATCCAAAAGGACAGTGTGTTTCCTTCAAACAATTTTGATGTAAACGCAGATGTTCCAGTTTTGAAAAAAATCCCCACAGACTGTCCCTGTTGCTAAACCCAGTCAGAATATCTATGTAACTAGATCAGGAAGAATTTGCAAACCCAATCCTAAATACACAGCAATTTGGACTTGAAGTCAGTTATGTTTGTTGAAATGTTGAAATAATGTCTAGCTCTTAACTATGTCTTTGTTCTCCTATTCTGCAATGTCAAATAAAATAAAAAAAGAGGATGTAGATCAGTGTGTATATTGAACCTAGTCAGCCACTGTAGTCAGAGAGCAAGTGCATATAAGTTACTGAGCGTGTGCGAGATCAGTGCCATTTATTTATATTCAGTCAGTGTGAGTGCATGCTTGAATGAAAATGCACATGTGAGTGTGTTAGAAGTAACAGGTCAGTCAGTAAGCATATGAAGTTTGTAGTATATGTGCAAGTTACAGCTCATGATGTGTTTATGTACAATAAACGACAGACACATTCCATATCTCAGTGTCTCATTTGAATACATGAGACATACAACAAGTAACTCACAAAAATAGAGAGAGACCAGAGGAAAACTAGTCCTAAATGGGTGCTGGGTATGCTGTTGGCACCAACTAGAAAACCTTTTCCATTTGCTAATATATGACTTTCTAGTAGTAGGCTTTCTTGTTTTCATTAGTACCTGCAGCATGTCTTCAGTAAATAGGTGACTAAGGGGAATTAAGGCCTTATTATCTGGGCAGTCAGTTGAAGCTGACTGTGGTCAGGATGCATCAAACATGCCTGATCTATTCAGTGAAGCACCTTCTGGTAACTGTTCCTGGTTATTTCCAAAAGAAGGAAGAACCACTGTTGCCTTGGCCAGAAGGAAGTCAGAACAATGATCATGGGGAATTCATTCTGAATCTTCATAGGTACCCTGGATATCAGTGGAAAAGCATACAGGAACACTCCTGTCCAAGGAAAGGAAAAGGACAACTGTCTTCCATGGAGTTCTGAAGCAGAATCTTGCCAGCTGATTGTTAAGGGGAGGCAGATAGGTCTACCTCCCCACAGATGGATGAAATCTTGGAAGACCTCCATCCGATCTACTCTCTTTTTGTGAGGGTCAGCCCTTGTTCTGCTCAGCTTGTCTGCTGTACAGTTTTGCGCTGACAGAATGTAGGATGCCTGTAGAGTACGATTGTGCTGTGAATTTATATCCCTAGCTAACATGAGTAGTCTGTATAGGGGATAAGACCTGGTTCCGCTTTGCTTGCTGATGTACTACATGACTCTGGCATTGTCTGTAACAACTTGAAGAGGTCTGGAGGACCAAAGATGATTCAGAGAATTGAGTGCCCCGATCAGGGCAAGCATCTTTTTTATATTTATGTGCTTGTGTCAGTTCTTGGTGTCCCACATACCTTGAACTTTTATCCCTTCAGAAACTCTCCACAAGCAGAATCCGACGCATCTTTGATGACTGACTGCTTTGAAGCTAAATGAAAAAGGGGATACCTGGGTTTAGTGAAATTTGTTGTCTCTGTGAAGTGAATGAAGCACTGAAATTTGAAAAAATACAATTATGTTGTCGCTGGAGCCAAAGAGTCTTCAGATATCATTATATCTTTCTCATGTGGAGTCTTGCCAGGGCATCATAAGAATCACAGATGCCCTGAGACCCAAATTCCTGAGTGGAAAACCTTAGAAACAGAGCTAGATACAGATCTATTTTTCCAGTGGAAGAAAAGTCTTTGAACTGAGGTGCCCACCCCAAGACGGCAATCCTGTATGAAGAAGTCAAAGAAGACTTCTGAATGGTCTCTTGGAATCCAGCTTGTGTAAGGGATCTCTCACCCAAGTGAGAGATTCCCGAGTCTTTGAAGAAAGACTCTACAAAGATAAGCAAGTTTTCTAAATATGGAAAAAATGTGAATATCCTAGTAACCTGCTGTGATGACTCACCACTGGACCATAAATCAAAGAGCCTCTATCCATACCACTGGCACCAGTGGGGGATGCACATTGGGAGGATGACAGGTACACAAACAATATTTCCAGATGCAGCTGTCTACATCAAGTGCAATTTCTCTTAAGTGCACACAGAGATCACAGTCAGTCTGGGGCTGGTTTCTCCCTCTTCCTCCAGATCCTCAATAAGCCACTGCACTGGCACAGCTATAAAATTGAGATCTCAGCTGAGTGACCAAGCCAAGACCTCCAGCACTCTCTCTGTCCAACCAGTGCTTTGTGTCCCTGCCTACGTAGCTGACACACATACTCTGTGAAGTTTGATTTACACACACACACTCACCTGGGAAATGCTGGCACAGGTTTACCAGCTATGCCCCTTTCTGTCCAGACAATATCGTAGTTACCACTACAAGTCACTCCCTATCAGCTACATTAAGGTCCAAAACAAAGGGTGATCAATGTTACTGTGTAACATTAATATTAATACAAATGGTAGTTTGACCAAGAGCAAGGTTGTTAGGAGTGGCCCACACAATGTCACCAAATAAATATGCAAGTACTCTCAAAACTTAAATATCTCTTACAAAGATCAGCCAAATGAAAGGTTTATGCATATTTAATAATAAATAATAAAAGAACAAGAAAATACTAAGTATATATTCACTGTGACATCAGAGTTCAGAATCACAGGAAATATTTAAAGCAAGATTACAGGACAGGCTTAGACAAATAAAGAAAAGTATCTAAACTAAGCTTTGCTATTTCTGACTACATCTAAGAGAATTATACTACTCCCTAGTAACTTAGTATTAGAAAAGGCAGATGAAGTGGTGAATGGTTCTTGTTGTCAGGTCCAAGACAAAATGGAGAATGCTCTCTCACTCAGCGACTTCTCAAAATAACACCTAAAATATTACTCCTGGGATAGCTTGCAGAATGACATCACTTCTTGTCATCTGACTTCTAGTTCCCAAGCAAAACCCCCACTGTTGGAAGCTGGCAGTATTGAGCATCTGCCTGTAAAAATATACAAACAAGGGCTTCTACTCACATCTTTGGCAGAAGATGGAAGTCATAAAACAAATTTTCTCCTCCATGCTTCCAAAGTAGCAATTAGTTCACTCCAAAGACAATACAGGAAGCTTCCTAGTACAAACTTTGTGCCTCTAGATGCATTGAAAACTTAACCTCTTTATGGGGTAGTCTATGAAGTTATTTAATTTCAAATATTTTTCTAAAGTTTGCTGCACAGAGGTTAAACCTCCAGTTTCTTCTGTTAAGCATATACATTTAAACAATTAAAATAGTGCATGTACATTTCTGTTCTCTTCCAGTAGGCACACTGTGGTTACATTTTAAGCACAGGCATTTTACAAACATCTCTTCAACACAAACATCTATATAGTGCAGTTTGATATACATATGACCTACAGTTCCAATACATTTGTAACACAAGCATCTTATATAAAGTAGTTTGATATTCACAAATGACAAATAATTATTTAGAAAATTTGAGCTAGCTGTGCTGGCAGTACCTCCTTTTGTCGTACTTCTTCCCCCCTTCAATGACTCAAGCTAGTTCTTCAAGTGGCCTTTGAGAAACATTGCTTGAGAGGGATGAGACTATCTGGAAATCCATGACCCCATTCCCTGTCTTGAGAACCCACCTGCATTGCCACTGTCGTATCATATGCATGCAACCGTAGGCTCCACCATAGTAATTTGGGATTTTGCTGGCTGGCTCTCTGTAGCCATATGTCCCCCTCAGACTCCTCCTGCCTCCTACTGCAAATACTTAGCACCACGGCCTCCCTATCATGATAAGGTTTCATGGTGTTAACATGGTATAATATGCACCCCTGCCTCCTGTCTAGCATTTTACCATGTAGTTAACAGCACTGACCTTCCTTACCACTTTGAATGGTACCTCCCAAGCTGCCTGCAGCTTGTTGTGTCTGACAGGAATAAGAACCATACAATGCTTTCCCACAGCATACTCTCTAGCTTGAGAATTCCTGTCATACCAGACCTTTTTCGGCTGTTGAGTTTCTGCCAGGTTCCCCTGGGTCAAGCCCCATGAGGTCCCTGAGCCTTGCCCTGACACTTAGGACATATGTCACAACAGACTCCTTGTGGGATTCACACTCACCCTCCCACTCATCGCAAATCAAATCTAGAGGCCCCCTCAACCTATGCCTATACAGCAACTCAAAAGGTGAGAAACCTTTAGATTCCTGGGGTACCTCTCTGCAAGCAAACAACAGGTGGGGGAAATATTTGTCCCTCTCCCTCAAACTGGTCTGCAAATGCCTGTCACATGGTCTTTAGTGTAGGGTTTAACATCTCCACAAGAACATCAGTCTGGGGTTGTTAGGGGGTGGTCTTTAAGTGCTTCACCCCACAGTGCTTCCTCAGACTAGCTAGCAGGTCTGATATGAAACTGGCACCTCTGTTAGTCAGTATTTCTTTTGGGAAACCTACCCTGTTGAAAATGTCTAACAAAGCATTTTCTACCTTTTCTGCCTCAATTGAGGACAAGGCCACCGTCTCAGGGTATCTGGTAGCATAATCTACTACCACTAGGAAATACTTATTCTCTGTGGAACTTGGGGTACTCAGAGGCCCCACAATATCCATAGCTACCCTCTGAAATGGCTTCTTAATCACAGGCAAAGGCACCAAAGGAGCTTTGACCTTGTGTCCTGCCATGCCTACTTTTTGGCACTGCTCACAGGTCCTGTATTACCCTGTTACATCCCTCTCAATCCCAGGCCAATAAAAGTTCTGCATAATACATCTCTTTGTATGCTTTATGTCCATATGACCTGCAAAGAGAATGTCATGGGCTATGGCTAGAAGTGCCAGATGGCAGGCTCTTGGCACTACCAAATGCTGTAGTTTCTCACCCTCTAGCCCTCCCTCAGGGACCCACTATCTATACAGTAACCCTTTGTCTCACTGTACAGATTCCCCTTTCCTTGAGAACCTGTTGCCTCCCTAACTACCTCCCTCAAGCCTTGTAAAGTAGGGCCTGAGAGCTGAGCCTGTCTCAACTCTCTGTGACCTCCCCAGCTCCCCTTCACAAGAAGTTTGGTATTCTCTGACAGTGACAGTGATACCTCAACATACTGCAGTTTCTCATTTTCTTCAGCCTCCAAATGCCCCAGTCTCTCTACCAATTATAATTCCAAACAGTTGTCCTCTAGTTCAAGTTACTTTAACTACAGATGGATTTTTAAGTAAGATTCTGAGGGCTGCACATCCTCATCGACAGACAGGTTGTCTTTCTGGTTGCTGGTCTGGGCTACAGCTGAGACTAAGGCTGAAATAATTTCCTCTTTAGTCAGCTTGGCATGCACCAGTTCTTTGGGTTCACACATCTTGCTAACTGCTTCTTTGTTAGCTGGCCATAATCCTCTGCTGACATATTTGCCTGCTTTCCCTGACTAAATTAAACTAACAAAAAATAAATAAAACTGTTGTGAAAATGAAACTTTGTATGTTTACCTTGCAGCTGCTGAGAGTACACACACCTTCAGTGACAACTGCCTACAGGCTACAAAAGTTGAATTAATATCCACACCACTGCTCACAAATATGTGATAGCCCTCCACTGAGCCAGTAAACAAGGAGCCTCAATCCTTACACTGACACTGGTGAGGGACATTCACTTGGAACAAAATAGATACACACAGCATTTTCAGATGCAATACTCTCTGAAGGAAGCACAATTTCCCTTAAGAGCACACAGGGAACACACTCAGTCTGAGGACTGGGTTTTCTCTCCAGGCCCCTAATAAGAATTCCCACTGGCACAGCTGTAAAGTTGATTCCTGAGCTGAGTGTTCTAAGCCAAGTACTTCATCACCCTCTTTATGAAACCAGTGCTCTGTGTCCCTGCTCCAACTAGCTGATACACACACTCTGAGATTTGATTTTCATATACACCTGGGAAAGACTGGCACAGAATTACTAGCTATGCCCCCTCTGCCCAGACTATAAGGTAGGTACTGCCACCAAAACTCTCTAAAGCTAGCTACTCTAAGGCTCTTACAAGGGTACCCAATTATGCTGAGTAAAATTAATACTAATACAAATGGTAGTGTTTGACCAATGCAGCAAGGCTTTCGTGAGCAGCCACAGTGTCATCAAATAAATATAAATACTCTTGAAGGTTAAAATCAGCTGCGGTGGTGGTGCTGCAGTAGCGTTGTCGCCTCACAGTTAGACGTTGCCCGTTCGATTCTCAGTTAGAGCGTCTTCTGTGTGTCGACATGAGTGAATGGGCATTCCTTCATTGAAGGTTGTGAGTCAGGCCCGGCAAGCCAGCACGTAAAAATCTACTACCAATCATTAGCGGACCGGAGTTCCGCTGTGGCGACCCCTAACCGGGAAAAGCCGAAAGACACAAACAAACTCTTGAAGGTTAAAATATTTTCTAAAAGACCAGCCACAATGAAAGGTTTAAATATATTAAATAATAAAAGAACATGAAAATACTGAATATCTATTTACAATCAACACCAGAGTTTTAATCACATGAAATATTAAAAATGACATAAATGGATAGATTCACACAGATACAGAAGAACAGGACTTAACTAATCCCACTATATTTTCTTAACTGATCTAAAGAATTACTGTTCCCTGGTTACTTACTAAAGCAAGGCAAGATGAAGTGGGTAAGTGGTCTTCCTTCTTAGTCAGGTTTCAAAAACAGACTGCTCTGAGACTTCTGTCTCATCAAGTATTAAAACATCATTTCAGTGCTAGATTACAGAATGACATCACATACATCTGGTCATCTTCCTCTGGTTCCCACTCTACCCGTTTGCTAGAAATGGAACCAGAATTTAGCACATATATGTTACCATGCACGCAGATAGAGTTTTGCTGAGATGTGTTATAGCATTTGGAGGCTATAAAATAATTTCAAACCTTCCACCTTTCTAGGGTAGCAATTAGTTCACCCCTAGGGATAATCAATAAGATTCTTATTCCCGGTTCTCACAGACATTTCCTCGCTGGCTGCAATCAGAACAGTAAGATTCAATCTTTACGGCCTAAATCAGGTAATTTAATTTCAGACTATTTTTCAAAGATAGCTGGACTACGATTAACATCTTCTCTTGCAGTATCTTCTGTTACCATATGTTCATTTCAACACTTACAATACAGTCTGACATACAGATGTATTTATTTTCTGTCCAGCAGGACCCACTACTGGTACAGTTTTAACACAAGCAGCTCTACAAACACATGTTTCAACACAAATATCTGTACAAATTAGTTTAATACATAAATGACATATAATTCTTTAGAAAATTCCAGCTAGCTATGCTGGCATATGTTACATATCCACTGCCTTACTTCTCCTGGCATAGCTGGCAATACCTCACATCATCACAATATACACCACAGCTTTCTTTCAGGATGTTGGTGATTCCCCTCCTTTAAAAATTACAACCGAGTGACGCCTCCAGGTGCATCTGCAGTTACCTCCTACTGCTCCTCTAGGCGTCAAATATTGCTTGCTCATATTTGCATTAATAATTCCAAAACCATGCCCTGTACAAGGTATCAGAATATTTTATCTTGAAGCATACATGATGGCAAACACAATTGTATTGATATTTGACCTATGTCAATGAGTATTTGTTAGAATTGTACAGTGATAACTTTATTTTTTAAAGGCTCAAGCCATGCCCACTAGGAGTTAAAGGTGCACAATCAAAAGAGCTGTACTGGAGGGAATGAGTTAAACAAAACCTTCCAGATCATTATCACTTTCTTCTCTCCTACTTTCCAAACTTCCACAGTAGAACTATCTATTCCTGAAGACTTTCCTGCAGACTAATTGCATGTCACCATTCTTATCTCATCTCTTCCTGTCTTAACTGTAATTGCTGAGCCTCATCTACCTGTAACCTAGGCATACTTAAGGCTTCCATAAACATTTCTTTTTTGTATTCTCTCTTGATTTTCACATCTCTCTGCTTTATACAAATTTTCATAACATTTCTGAACTATCTCTAATACCGCTAGAGGATCTCTGGTTATTCTTCTTGCTATAGGCTCCCTAAATTTAGCAACAACCCTTTCTACTTTCTGAAAAAAAGAAGCTATTTATTCACCATAGCGCTCAGTGAATGTTGTCCATCTCACTTTCATTCTGTACTGTTTGGGTACTTGGCCATTTATAAAAGCTCGAGGTCTTCAACTAGCTTGTGGCTTACACCCTGTCCCATAATGCCCTAGAATTCTGAAAACACCACAAGGACCATGAAAACTCAAAAATAATAAAACTGAGCACTGGCTGTATCAGGCACACAAAAGAATTTATTCAGATAAGTGCTTTCGTCTGGTGAACATCACCAGCATTCTTCAGCCGATGCCCTAGAATTCTCCAGATCTTCTTTGCTGGTATACTAATATATACATATAAAATGTACTACTTTATAAGCCAAGAAGAGGGTTAGAGAATATCAGTCACCAAATAAATCCTCTCAGTCCTCCAAGAGCCAAAAGGCTGGGGGAAGAAGGGTGGGAAGTAAAAATGAAGGCGAGATGGACAACACACATGGAACATTATGGTGAGTACATAATATCGGATCCGATCGGATCCGAGCCGGCAATTCAAAAGTATCATCCAAAAAAACACGGGACTTAAAGGCGGCTGACGATCAAGGGAGAGCAGTAGGGCCTGGTTTTATAATTTCAGCTGTCATAAGGGAGCTGTGTCATGACCAATGTGATAATGTGAGATAGCCCAATTGTACCCTTAATCGTGGAAGAACTAATTGGCAGCCGCGCCACTCTCAGGGGTCCCCAGCAGCCAAGCCCAACTTCAGGGGTCCGCAGATTGGAGGGTAGTAAAGGAGACCGGGAGGGGAAGCATGCACCAGAGCATCCTCGAACTCCCCTGGTGGGGGAAGCAGAAGAGAGAGAATGAAATGATTTGCTTGAGGGGAGAAGCAAAAGATCGCAACAGGTTGCCCCCAAACGCAAAAAATCTTCCGCGATGTTGGACTTTCGGAATGTGCTGCTGTGCTAAAAAGCGTTTGGTGGAAATTGCCGCATCCCTGAAGGAAGAACGGTGAAAGCTTTGCAACGCTAGGGAGCACCGCCTCACAATGACGCGTCTGGGGATTCCCAGTGCCTGGACAATCTTTCCCGCAGAATGCCCCTGCTGACGAATTGGAGCTTTAGAGACGAAACAAAGAGGAGACCACTGAACTTGAAGGGTCCATTGAAGAACCCGCGCGTGCGGGCATGAATTTTAGAAGCGGATAGCTGCCGCCATAAACCCTAGGGCCCCTCAGGACAAGCTGCAGTTGGAGATGGTTGATGCCTTGATGATGCCGCCAGGAGCCAGTCGCCCAGGCACGGAATGGGCGGCTACCCGCGCTAGCACCTTGGTAAACACCCCTAATCCGCTTGATCTGGGGGGGGCGCTGATGCTCTTTTTTCCTAGCAGCTTTCAGGGCTGCTGGTCTCTCTCTCAGAGAAGGCTCTCTCCCAAAAATTGCCAGGAGCCCCCTGCCTTTAGAAGGAGACCCTGGGAGCTGAGAAGCGCGACTCCGACAGCAGACAGCGTCTTCCCGTCTTTTCGCTTCAGGCTGTCGCCGCTCATGACAAGGCCTGCTCTGCCAACTCTAAGGCCCTCTCAGTAGCATGAGACAGCAGCCCGCAGATGGTATGGATACTGATCTGAGAGTGGCCATTCGGGTGGAGTAAACCTGTTTATCCTCACCGAGATGGAAGATGCAGCGATTTTTAATCAGATCCGCTGCATCCTAATGACATGTGCCATGTAGTTCAGCGCCTCAAGGAGAAACTAAAACTTCCTTGCGCGATCCCGAAATGGGACTCCCTTGCGGAGGAGGATGGACGGAGGGACATCATCATGGCATCTGGGGACCCTACCCCAGTGTGGTGCGGTCTGATGGAGGGAGAAGAATGCGGTCCGGGCGCTTAGGGATAGGCTCACCCTAGGGCCCTTCATCCAAGTCCGTCTTTCAGTGACCGGACTCAGGGGGAATCATGCTCCTCCTCTTGCACTTACGCCCGAGGTACTTCATCGGGGCTGTGTCGAGGAGTACTTCCACCCCCCCCGATCCAAATCTGCTGCCGCGCCCGATAGCTCCCGTGGTATGGGTCGGAGAAGGAGCTAAGGGGCGGGAAAAAGGGGAAGCTCCTCCGGATGGGGCTAGGGAGCCTCCCATTTTCCCATCATCCCCATATCAGCTTCGCCCATGAAAAAGTCGATCTAGAGGAGGCCGACCTCCTCGGCCTCCTCCTCCTCCCCTCGGGTCCAGGAGAGGGGGAGGAGAGTGGGGAGGGGAGGGGGAGGGTTAGAAGGCACAGGGAGGCCTAGATGGAAGCTAGAAGCTAACCAGAAGCTCCTCTCCTCTTGTGCCTCCTCTTCTGTCTCTCCTTCTGTCTGAGAAGAATCCTTCCCCTTTAAGGAGTAAGGAGTCCCAGCCCGGAGGGAGAACTCAGAGAAAACAGGGTTGGACTGGGAGGAGCAGAGGGGAGAAGCAGTATCTGGGGGTAAAAGACCCGCCAGCACCAAAACACCCCATGCCAGTGGAGTGTGGCCATCTGCTGGGCTTATGCTATGGCCACCACTTCATTATTCAGAAAACAGCCTTAGGGGCTTCAGACATTACAAACCTAAGGCCTAAATACACACTGAAAAAGGGAGAAAGCCTTAACCACACACAACAACAACTACTAGATTAAATAAAAAAACAGAGAATTGAAAAATTTTTTTTCAAAAAAAAAAAAAAACTTATTACAGCAACACAGGAGGAGCTCTAGAATTCGTTCTTGAAAAAAGCTGCAAACGAAAATCTGAGTCAGTCAGGGCTGGCAAGGGGTTGGTGGGTAAGAGGGAGGAGCTAGGAGCTCGAGCCTAAGCTTTTCTTTCTTTATGTGATGTTGTCCTATCTTGACTTCATTTTGCACTGGTTGGGACACCGTCCCTAGCACCATCTTTCTTGGGTGGCTCAAGGGAGAATATTCTTCAGAACAGTGGATCCAAAAGAGGTCCAGTCCCTGGAGACCAAATCAACTTTGGAATAAAGGTATGAGGTTTTGCCCATGCTGCTGTAGCATAAATGGTATCAATTAGAGTTTAGCCTGAAAGGTGGAAGAGGTAGAAATAGCTCTGGCAGAATGACCTCTTACTTTGTTGGGAAGTTATTTGTTTTGGGATTTGTAGGTGAATGTAATGCAATCTGGCTACCATCTGGAGAGAGTGGTCTTAGTAACTGGAGCACCTTTTTTGCAGTCTGAGAAGGACACAAATAACTGGTCAGTTTTTCTAAAGTCCTTCATTCTGTGCAAGTAGAAACGTAATTGCCTATGTACATCTAGTTGGTGTTATATATATTCTGCCTTATTGCCATACTTGGGGGAAAAAATTGGTAAGTCTATGGATTAGTTTAAGTTTGATTCTGAGCATACTTTTGGTAAAAAGGACGGATTTGTATAAAGTGAGACTTGGTCCTTGTGGAATAGCATATATGGGGATGGGTTGATAGTGCTTGTAACTCCAAAACTCTCCAAGCTGAAGCAATAGCTACTAAGAATATTGTCTTCCATGTTAAGGACATCAAGTCACAGGATGATGCAGGCTCAAAGGAGGGAAGAATCATACGGGATAATACAAAATTCAGGTTCCATGGGGGTAGAGGTGGTTTTATGGGCGGTCTTAACAGAATGGTACCTCTCAAGAAGGCTTTGCAAAGTTTGTGGGACATAATGTTCAGCCCTGCTTCTCCTGAATAGAAATTAGAGATCGCTGCTAATTGAACTCAAATAGTAGCTGCAGCTGCCCCATCATGAAACAGCTTTGCTAAGAACTCCAATATGGAAGATATAGGTGCAGAGAAAGGGTCAATATGATTTTAAAAGGACCAGGAGGAAAATCTTTTCCATTTGCTGACATATAATTTTCTCGCAGAAGCTTTATGAGAAGAAATCACGGTATGCTGCACTGAAGGTGAAAGGTCAGATAGCCTGGCTATGTTTGGAATCAGAGTAGCCAGGTTATCAACTTGAGAGTTTGAATAGATGGATGGAACATTCCCAATGAATGAGTCAGAAGATCCGGAACTGGGTCCAGAATCCAACGGTCTCCCTGAAGATGAGTCCACATGAAGGGGAACCAGATTTGATGAGACTATAAGGGGAGACAAAAAAATAAAGTCCTTCCCAATATGGTGGCTTTCTGAAGAATTGTGGGTATTAATGGCAAGGGAAGAAAGGCGTAGAGGAGACTCACAGGCCAATCATGTACAAGTGCATCCCTTGGAGACTTCCCCGTGGGGGGATTAGGGCAAGGTAGCTGCTGCATCTGGCATTCATGGATGTGGCAAAAAGGTTGCAGCAAGGCTGGTTCCATTTCTGGAAAATCATTTCTGCTACATCTTGTTTTAGGGACCAATCATGAGGCATAAGAATTGCCCTGCTGAGTTTGTCTGCTATCACATTGGACTTCCCCAGGATGTGCGTTGCTACCAGAAAGCATTAGGAGGAGGTCGCCCACTGCCATACTCTCAGGGCCTCCCAGCAAAGGGCACAAGATCTGGTTCCCCCTTGTTTTATATACCACATGACAGGCATATTTTCCATTTGTGCTGCAACTGTTCCCAGCGGAAGAGAATCTTGGAATGCCTGCAATGCTAGAAGCGCCGCTCTCATCTCTAGTACATTGATATGCAAGTGGGCTGCGTGATCTTGCCAAGTGCCTTGCACCATCCTTCCCCAATAATGCCCACCCCCCACCCTATCTAGGAAGTGTCCATTGTCACTGTGGTTGTATGCTGTGGAAGAACAAAGAGTCACAGAAACACAAAGAAAACTTCCAAAATAAATAAAACAACATTGTAGCGGCAACCAAGTAGTTTAAAAGTGCATAAACCGCTTTTCATTTATTCCGATTAAACTTCTTCAGATGCAAAAAATACAATAACTTAAACACTTTTTGTAAAAAAACATATGGGGATGAATTAGCCAATCAGCGTGGATGTTGTAATAATGTCGGCTATAGAATCATTGACTCTTTCCTTTCCATGCAAGGCATAGGAAGACACTACTGTTTATACTAAGCATATATACTTAACACAAAACACTCACAAACTCTATAGCACCTATAGTGTATAAAATGTGTAAAATAGAGTCATATATATATATATATATATATATATATATATATATATATATATAAAATATGCATGTGGATGCTAACACACATAATAAAATGAAATAAAGAATGCTCACAAAACCACACACAATGAATGAATGAAAGAACAAGGGCTAATCAATCAGCTATTGTCCCCTTCTATACTAATCCCGAATAGCTAAAGCTAAAGGGGTAAAAAAATATATATATTTATATTTATATACTGAAAGTATACTATAAATATAAACTATACAATATATAGAAACTGATCATAACAGCCATCACTCAGCCCTATATTAACCACAAAGAACTGAGGGAAAAATAACAAGTAAAGCTAACCCAGGGTAATCATTAAATAACAACAAATACATGTGTAAACAGATACACATAATGTTATAACTAATGTTATAAATTTAGATATATATTAACATCAAAAAGGCAGAACCAAATAATAACCATATAACATAACCCTATCATCTAGCTAGACCTTTTAATTTCAGAATACATTTAATTGAACACAGGTCATTAATTCCTGGGAAATAATAAGCATTAAGGTAGATCTGCCAATAAAGTTCAAATTCTTCAAGTTTTAGAGGGGTCAGACCACCTCAAATATTTTGTTTGACATGATCAATGATCTTGAACTTAAATTTATGATTTGGTGCTGTTAAAATGTGCTTAGCTAGTGGAGTTGAGAAGTTGTTGGGAATTCTTTCCGTAAGGTGGTGGTTTAGCACTCCCTGCTTTAGAGGTGGAGGCACTCCATTGCTTAGATCTCTGCATACCCTGAGACTGTAGTCTGGGGTGTCTGTTTCCCCTGGGTCTAGTTTGAGATGGCCTTGAGGGGCGGGAAAGAACCACTGTTTCGAGGGGCAATGCCTACTAAATCTAGGAGGCTGCACTTGCAAGAATTCTTTGACTGTCTGCATAGATTTAGCTTTTTCTTTCATCTTTTAAGAACCTCTTCTGCTTTGGTGCCAGATTGTCCTTGTTCAAAGGAGCTTCTAGTAACTTTGATTTGATATGATCTGGCAAGATCTGCTCCTTAAGCCAAGCATGCCTTCTCAGTACAGAACCAGTGACTGCTGCCCTGCAAGATGCTTCTAGGGCGTCAAAGCCACACTGCAATGTATGCTTGCTGACTTGGCTTGCAGAATGCATAAGCTCTTGCAATTCTTTATTTTCTGCACAGTCTGTAAAGGTAGCTATTTTTTGTTTAACAAGTTCCATAATATGTTGTTGGTACTTCAGCATGTGAAACTGACAATTCAAAGCCCTAATGGCAAGAGTTGTAGAAATATATACTTTCTTACCCCATCTGCCCAAAGCTGTGGAATCCCTGTCCAATAGGGTGGGATTCTTAGCTGTAGTTGCCTTGATACATTTAGGCCCCAGAGAAATGATCTCTGGGTCAGCAGTAGGATTTTTGAAAAGAAATTTGTGAGAGTCAGGTACTCTGTAGTGCCTGCCTGGTTTCCTAGGGGCAGGGGGTAAAGTATCAGGAGTAAGACTGGATTCCATAAAGACATCATCAACAACTTCCAAGACTGGTGGTATTGCTAAAGACCTGTGTTGTGGCAAGTCTAGAAATTCTCTGAGTCTCTTTTTGGAATGAGGATAGTCTTGGCATTCCCAGTGGAAATGCTCTCTTAAAGTAGGTAAGGTTTCACCAAAAGAAAAATCCTCTGGAGAGGCAGAAGGAATGGATTATTCTGCATCAGAATCCTCATAAGCAGATAAGGGCATGTCTTCATAATCAGAAACCTCAGAGTCATCGGACTCTTGGTCTGTTGAAGCTGCTGGGGAACTGGTCCCTTTTTCTCTTAGCAGGGAAAGGCTGACTTCCCCTAATCAGCATAATAAGGTCTTCTGCCATTCTAAGCATTTTATTTTGTGGCAAGGGAGCAGGTGCATGCGCTTTGGCTGTCAGTTTTCTAGGAGTAGCGCTTACTCTTGGCCTTAGAAACTCAGTAGTTTTAGACAGAACTGAAGTAGTCGGTTTGTGTCGAACATCAGTAGTACAAAGAACTTCCTCAGAAGCCGGTGCCTGCTCAGTGGCTCCAGACCCATCCAAGGTAGAGACATCCACTGGTTCCATAGTCGAAGAAGAGTTTTGAGGCATACCGGACTCTGAACGGGTCTCGGTAGAGGCCTGCGAATCCACTGAAGTGGGCATCAGGGGCTGTGAAAGTGCTCACTGAGTACCAGTGAACTGGCGACTAGCTTAACGGAAGCGTCGTTGGCAGCTTTTAACCTGTGCGGTCTGTCTCTGTCTTTATCCTTACATTTTTCAGAATATCGGTAGTCAGATGGCTTATCGAAGCCATTTCGGAATACGGAGATCGAGAATGAAAGTATTTAGTGACAATAAGGGCCTGGTGACGAATGGTTCGGGCATTGAACAAGGCACAAAACCAACAGCGAGGTATGTCATGGTCTGGGCCTAGACAGGTAACGCAGTAAGAATGAAAATCTCGGTGTGGTATTTGCTTTCTATAGGCAAGACAATTATTAACTTTTTCTGACATCGGTTAGAGCAAAAAAAAAGGATCCCCAATGAGGTACTTAGCTTTAGAAGACTTCAGGATGATTCAATTCATAAACGAAAACTCAGGTAGCGGCCAACCAGCACTTGCAAACTGCTTTTGCTTCGGGCTCCTCAGCAAGAAAGACTGATGTAATGGCATCGGTTGCCTGTTTTTATACCCCTGACGACCTGACGTCAGTCCTGGAGTGACAGCATCCAATGCAGAAATACTAATTCTCTGGTATTCAGGCTGACTGAGGGCTACCTGCAGGCAGATAACCCAACAGTGAAACACGAAGAACATCAATAGTTCCCAAAGTAATATCCCTTAGGTTTCTCTAGGAGCAAAGGGAAGGGGATTAGATGGGCGGCAAGTTGATGAAGAATGAAAATGGGCAACATAGATGTTAAAATTATGGTGAGCACATAACTTTTTTTATCTGATGTTGTCATTTGCATTTATTCCTCAATTGCTGGGACATAGCCTTCAGCTAGATGAACCTTGAGTGGTCGTCATGGAAGGATATTTTGGAGTACTGCAGAGCCAAAAGCAGCTCTGCTCCTAGAAACTAAATTCAATTCGTAATGAACAAAAAAGGTATAAGCACTGGACCAAGCATCAGCTGCAAAACTGTCATCTGTGGAAGTTCTTTCTTGACTAAAAAAACTGAGGATACAGCCACAGACATTGTGGAATGAGCTCTAGGGGGCTTAGACAAGGACATACCTCTTTTATTGTAGACAAAAGTTACGCAATCAGTTTACCTTTTGAGTTACCAGAGTAATTTTAGAAACTGGCATGTTCAATCTGTTAGGTGAAAAGGGTACAAATAACCAGTCAGTCTTCCAGAAATGTTTGGTGTGATGTAGATAAAATCGAAGATGTCTATGCATATCCAAAAGATGGAATATGCACTCTCCCTTATATGAGAAATTTGGAAAAACTGAAAGGTTAATAACCCCGCTGATATTAGACTCAGAAACTACTTTAGACAAAAAGGACGGGTTGGTCCATAAGGAAGTCCTGTCTTTGTGGAAAACCAGGTACTGAGGCTTGGAAGAGAGGGAGCCTAAAGCTGGGATACTTATCTAGCTGCTGTAATGGCAACTAGAAAAATGTTTTTTCCAGGACAAAAATTTAAGGTCTGACTTGGCTGCAGGTTCAAAGAAGCCTTCAGTCAGACTCTGAAGTAAGGTAGTTAAATTTTGAATCCTTTATTGCAGGCCACAGCAAGAAGGTGACTTTAAGAAATACTTTACATAATCTAGAAGAAGCTAAGGAAGAATTATTCTCACCAATATGGAAGTTTGGAATGGCAGCCAACTGCACCTTAACAGTAGAAAAATGAGCTCTTTCATTAAAAATCGAAGCTAAAAATTTCAGGTACAGCTGGTACAGGGGCAGAAAAAGGGTCCAAATCTCTCTTAAGTGGCAAGAAAGTAAATGTCTTCCACTGACTTCTATAACTTTTCCTCGTAGAAGCCTTTTTAGAAGATAACAAGGTATGACAGACCGGGGAGGGTAACCTGGGCTAACAATCAGTGGAACTGGAGAAACCATACAGTCAGCTTGAGGCCTGTTATGTCTAGATGAGTCATCCCTGTTTGGTGAAACAGGAGATCTGGACTGGGGTCCAGTATCCAGGGTGGATACAGATGAGCCACAGGAAAGGAAACCAAATTTGGTGAGGCCAAAAAGGTGCAATGAGGATAACTGTGCTTTTCAAATTGTATGCTTTCTGTAGAAACTGGGGAATGACAGGTAATGGGAGCTAAGCACAGAGGAGACCAGAGGGCTAATCGTGGACTAAAGCACCTCTCAGTGACACCCCCGTTGGAGGGACCAGGGGAAAGAACCTGCTGCATTTGTTGTTGAGGGGAGAAGTGAAAAGTCACAGCATAGTTGGCCTCGTCAACAGAAAATTCTCTCCACCTCTTTACATTGAGAGACCACTCGTGAGGCATCAGAATGGAGCTACTCATTTTGTCTGCAAACACATTGGCCTTCCCCGGTATGTGCATTGCCAAAGAGAAAGGGATTGGAAGATGTCACACTTGCATTGCTTCTTGACATAACAGGTAAGATCTGGTTTTTCCCTTGTCTGTTGATGTACCAGACTACAGATATACTGTCCATATGAATAGCGGTTGCCCTGGAAGGAAGAGCATCTTGAAAGGTCTGCAAAGCAAGGAGGACTGCTCTCATTTCCAGGACATTGAAATGCGCTTTGGCTTCTTCTGGGGACCATGTACCTTGGAATGTCCTTCCCAAGCAATGTCTCACCATCCCAGTTGGAAGGCACCTGTGGTCACTGTGGCTCTGGGCAGGAGAAGAATAAATGGATGGCCTTGAAAAACTTCATGCAACTGAAGACACCAAAGAAGATATTTTTGCAAGATTATGTGATCTTGACTGGGACAAACAAAGGCTGCTGAAGAATAGACTACTGTACTGATAAGAATTCAATGTAGAATTTGCATGTAAAACTTGGCTAAAGGAACTAGGGTGACAGCTGCTGTCATGGATCTCAAGGCTTTTAAGATTAGTCATGCTGGAAGAGAAGGGTACAAGTTCACTTTCTTGACCTGGGATTTGAGTGTCTGAATATGTGTTGGAGGAAGAGAGGCTATCTGACTGACCATGTCTAGATGAGAATCTATGAATTACAGACTCTGCATAAGTGTGAGTTGTGATTTGCTGTAACTGACTGTGATGCCTAAGTGACAACACAACTGGAGCAAGTTGTCCCTTGCTTGCAGAAGTAGATGTCTGGTTGCAACAGTTAGGAGCCAGTTATATAGATATGGAAACACTCTGAATCCCAGCAGTCTCAGGTGAGCTGCTGCCACCGCCATGCATTTGGTGAACACCCTGGGGGCTGTGATGAGGCCAAAAGGCAGTGCTCTGAACTGGTAATGACTTGTCTCCCAGCTAGAAGCGCAGATATCTCCTGGAGTGCCTGTTCATTTTGATGTGATAGCATGCATCCTGAAGATCAAGCATATCCAATCATCCTTTTGCGGTAGAGGCAAAATGGACTGAACTGTGACCATCTGGAACCTTGAATATTTAATGTATTGGTTTAGTTTGCTGATATCCAGGATGGGTCTCAAGTCCCCTGTCTTCTTTGGCACTAAGATGAATCCTGAGTAGGTTCCAGATTTTATATGGTCTGGGGAGACCTTCTGGATGACTCTTTTTTTTTTTTTTGTGCAGATTTTCTATTTCTAATGCAGCTGCCTTCCTCTGACTGGGTGGATCACTGGGGATTATTATCATTTTTGAAGGGGAAGTTTGGGAATATGGTATAATATAACTTCTGGATATAATTCTCTGCACTCAGGAATCTTTTGTGATGGATGCTCAGGCTTTTAGGTGCACAGACAAACATCTCTGACTGCCTCCAGAGGGCAACAGTTGACAATCTTTCAGTAGTGCGGACAGGGTATATTTGAAAAATAATGCCGGAAACCCATGAATTCTGTGGGCCACATCTGCCATGGGAGTGGTGTCTTCCATTAGCATTTCTCGTCTGACAGGGAAGCTGTCTCCTCATGAGTCTTGTAAAGGTTTCTGGGACTTACAGAACCCTATCTTTCTACTGCCTTGTTGATTCTGGGAAAAGGCCCTCTGAGGAGTAGAAACACAGACCCCAAACAGCAGAAAAGGTCTTTCCCCTTTGCTCACTTCTTAAGAGCAATTTTCACCTTTGGGCCAAATAAGGACGCTCCATCAAATGAAGCACTGAAGAAAAAAAACTTGAAGGGCTCCACAAAGTCACAAAGGCACATCCAAGGCATGTTTCCTAATGACTATGCCCAAACTGGCTTCCAGCGAGGTACCCTCTGCAAAGTGGGATATCAACCTCAGGGATGTGTTAGTTAATGACTGGGTTGTGAAGAGAATTTATTTTAGTCCTCCACAGACATGGACCTGGAAAGAGATTTGGAGAGCTCTTTAATCATATCTCTTTGCAATCTTATGAAATATGCTATATAATTCAACAACCACAAAGCAAAGGTCGCTGAAGCATAAATGTACTTACTGAACCCATCCAAAGCCCTAAACTTCCTGTTAGGGAGATGGGCAGACAAGCTTTGCTCTGAAAGCTGTTTCTTAGTGGCTGCTGCCACAACCATGGCATCTACTGGGACCCTCTTATTCCAGTGAGTTCTGTCTTTTAGGGAAGAGGTTAAAATTTAGTCTATGCACTTGGGGATGGGCTCCACAGTATCCAGTACTATCCGAGCTTGGCGTCAGAGGAGATCCATAAGCTCATTAGCTGGGGAAGTCACCCAGGACATAGCCAGGTCAAACCCTAAAACCTCCAGGGACACTGACACCTCTTGGGGGGGGGGGGTGTCAGATGGCCAGCCATCTTTTTTCTTTAGGAGTTCGGTGGAGATCTGGGGGACTCCTCCTCTTCATCAAGGTTGGCATCTTCAATGAGAGATTCCGGAGGGGAATCTAAGTGTTTCCTTTTATACATTCTCTTCCAATGCACCTTATCAGTGGGATGGTCTGGAGAGGTATCAGAAGTGACAGAGGAGTCCTGAGAGAATGACTGGAGACTTGAATGGGCTGGTTGTGCTAGTGGGATAGAAGAATGAAGTTCAGAGCTAAGACACTAAGGTGGTGTAGATTATGTGATCCGAGGGAGGCAGGGATGTCCTTCCTTTAGGTAAAGAGAAGGTCTCCTCTACAATCTCAAAGTCAGAGTACCTAGGGAAGACTGAAGCTGGCAGCACCGGTGCTGAAATCTCCTGCACTGACAACCCCAGAGTCCTTTGAGGTCCTCTACCTGGGGATGGAGTCGGACCCAAGCTGTCCAGCAATGATGTTCTGAGGGGAAAGGACAGCTCCCATAATTTTGGAGTCAAACCCAGCCCCCAGGGTCTGCTGTCAAAGCTTCAGCTCTAAGAGTCCCCTGGCTCTGAAAGATTTGGAAATAGACAGCTCAGATAAGCAACTGGAGTCAAATAGCAACCTGTCTTCGGATCCAATGAGAACTCTCCAAGGGACCCTGGATGTGAGGGCTCCAAAACCACAGGACAGATCAGAGAATGAAAAAATAAGTGAAGATTGTTGATGGGCAAGGCTCACAGATCTGGTGTGAGAAGGAGATGGAATTACCCTGTCTAGATCTGAGCTCTGAGGAATTCTCTTTGGCGTCGGACAAGCTCCTAGAGGACTTAAGTGAACAGCTAGTAGACAGTGGCTTGGAGTGTTTATGTGGAAACTCCTATCGAAAAGGAGAAGAAAGTAAAGTGGGTATCAGATCTAGAGAGTACTGAAGAGACCGGATCCAAGGAGATTTCAGATCCCACTTCTTTGAAATTTTGGATAGTAGCTCTGAGGATGGAGCCAAAGTTGGTGATGGATCTGGAGACCTTTTCCTGGTATCCTTGTCTTTGTGAGCCAAATCAAGCTTTCCTTTCTCTGATTTCGTGGGAGGAGTTTGAGCCCTGGTTGAAACAGAAAAAAGAAGAGGAAGAAGGAAGCAGGCCCTACAAAACTAATTTGTTCTTTCTGTCAGTTAGTGCTCTGGTGTTGAAGCAAGCACAAATGGGACATTCAGAATCCAAGTGAGTAGTGCCCAGGCAGTAGACACATTCTCCGTGTGCCTCTGAATTGGGAATATGCAATTTTTAAATCCAGTTGGCATGTCTGCCATAATAACAGAAGACAAAGGTCTTAAGCCAACAAGAAATAATTTAAATAAAAGTTAGAATATGTTTATTTATTTATTTTTTTGAACAAAATAACTTACTAATGATGGTATTATGAAGTACCCTCTAATGGGTAGAAAGTAAATAACAAGAGAAGGAAAGCAGAGGTACCAACAATAGTACTTGAGAAAAACCCAAAAGTTTGGTAGAAGGGAAAAGATAAAGTCCCGATAATTACAAAAACTGAAAAACTCCAAAATTAAGGGAGGACAGGTGAAAAAGCTTAAGGTTTAGCCCTACTTAAATTAAATGGATAAAACTTTTTGTTTTACAGAAAAAAAAAAACGCCTGATAACTCAAAAAAAAGTGGATCTGTGTATTGATGTAGCATCAAATGAGATCTGAAGTACTGAATGACACACTACCTTTGTGATGCACAGGACAACTCAAAGCCAGCTGTAACATGCCAAAGCTTTATTCCAAAGTTGAGCGCTTTCATTCTTACTGTTTTCAGAACTTCATCAGAACTAAACTCATGCATTAAAACACTGTTTAAAAATCCAGCAAGAGGTCACATAATAAAAAGAACAAATAAAATCACAAACTGTCAAAATGCTTTAATTTTAAAACTGAGTTAGTTGAAACAGTCTCATTTAAACCAGTGTAGCTTGCGGCATTTAATTCAATTTGCCACCTCAGTTCATAAGCATCCAAATGTTTATCCATAATCTTACCCTGAATGTCCTTCCTTACTTGTTCAGTAATTAAAAAGCCGAAGCTGGGTGTATCAAAAACCATAACATGTTTGTAAAGAGTATTGGTAAGTCTGTTTCTCCTAATATCTAAATAATGCTCATATATACAATCTCTTAACCTCCTAGAGGTTTCCCCCACATAAAAGGCGGGGCATTGTAAACACTGGGCTAAGTACACCACATTTGTAGAACTACAATTAAAATGCCCTCTGATATGACAGGTCACCCCACTTATTGTAAAATTATTACCACATATGATCATGTGGGCAAAAAACACATTTTGTCATACTATATTTTTTATAATATACTTCTTCATGTTTTGCTGCTTTCAAATAATTTTTAAAGTTTTGTCTCTCCTCTAAACAAATCGCAATTTCTCCCCTATTTTTAGTTTAATATGCTAGAATCTGTAAAAAATATATTCCAATTTTTGTTAAAGCGTTTTGCTACAGCATGGTTGTCCAGGGAAAAAGTAGAAATGAAAAGCCTCTTGTTCATGTCCTCAGTCCCTATGGAGTGTTTTACCATCTCCATATCTATAGTACTAGTGTTAATTCAAAATGGGTAAGTAAAAAAACAATTTCTCTTTTGTTCACTACTTCCTGACTTGTATCATTTAGAAAATCAATAAGGTAACCGCTCTTTAAAAACATAGTAATAATTACATCACACTCATAATAAAAGGACTCTGGTTCAGAAACCATCCAGGAAATTCTAACTGGCCTTTAACCACTGATTTTTTCTGATGTTCTGGATGCCAACTAGAAAAATGAAGGTGTGATTTAGAAAACAGCTTACTATACATATTGGAAGTAAACTTCTGACTGACAACATCATTACTTATTTCCACATCCAGAAAATTAATTCTGTAGCTATCAAAATTTGAGGAGAAAGAGGAAAAATTATGTACTGTTGTTAATATAATTAAGAAATTCCTTCAACCTTTCATTAGTGTCATTCCATAAAACAAAACTGTCATCCAAAAATCTGGTATAGAGAATCCAGCTCTCTTTGTAATTATTTGTGAGCAAATATCGATCTTCCCACTCAGCCATAACTGGCAAAAAAGGGGGTGCATGCAGCGCCCATGGCAACACCAAGGGGTTGCCTATAAAACTGACCTTCAAAACGTATAAAATTATTTTAGTACTATTTCCATCAATGTAACCATTACATCTACTTTGCTAGTTCCTAGGTCAGTACATTTAAACAGTTGGTTCTCAAATCATTTTAGGCCCAGTTCATGTGGACTGACTGTACACAAACTCTCTACATTAATAGTTACAAAATGGATGTCTGGAGAAAATTTAATATCATTCAAAAGCCTCAAAAAATGCCATGAATCTTTACAAACCTGTTCAATATTACTAACACCTTTCTTCAAAATACTATCCAAAAACATTGCTATAAAGTAGGTCTTCAAACGTGAGGCATCCACAATACGGCAAAAAGGAGAATGAGCCATGTCAACATGTATTTTGGGATCCCAAATATACTAGCTGAAACAAGCCTAATGTTATGCATAAAGTCAAAATCACTTTTACTGATTTGTCCCTAAGTAACATGTTGTGTAATAAATTGTCGATCCTGGAGAAAGCCGTGTAAATTTCATTTCTAGAAACTTCCTCATAAGTCTCATCAAGTAAGAGTGTATTCACAGAGTTGAGATAATCCACCTGGTCCATAATAACAAGTCCTTCATCTTTATCAGGCTTCATAACACATATACTAGAATCCTGGATAGTTTCATGCGACAACTTTCTCTCGCTGTTATTTAAATTACTAAACTTAACTTTACATGGTGAGCTTAAGAGATACAGGATATCAAGTTCACAAATTTTTTCAAAAGCCTACACTCTCTCTTGTAAAGGAGGGGTTAAAAACACTAGGCCTATGCAAGCAAATGCTATTACCCAAAGTTCCATTATTATTGAACCAAAGTGCCAGACTTAATTTCTGTGCAAACAATTCTAAATCAATAATAGTTTGTCAAGTCCATTCTCCTCACAGACACAATTGAAAGGCTTGTAGCCAAATTGTTTGCATGTGAAGTGGTGACCTGTTTAAAAGACTAGCTGAATATGTTAAAGTTACCAGTATTATTTACAGCTAAATTATAAGTCACCGCAACAGTTTAATCTAAAACAGAGTTACTAACCATTATTTCAGGTTGTGATAGTGCCAGTGGTTCCTTTTGGGTTTCGCCCCTTGCTTCACATAGGTCTCATTGGATTTGATGCATCTCCAAGAGTTTGCTCGTTGTTTGTCGCTCCTGATTCTCTCGGATCTTCTGACTGCTTTTAAATGGGCAGGCTCAGCACTCTGTGCTCTATTTAAAACTCCTGATGGTGGTGGAGGTGGAATTCCCCCTCTAGATTGATACTGATTGGTGGAATAAGGGACATTTCCTTGGAAACTAGGAGGTTTAGGGTATGCTTTACCCTTTACATACTTGTCAGTATCCCTTCTAAACTTGTCAATCTTATCTGCAATATAAGATTGCACTGCTTATCCACACTATTAAAAACAATGGAATAATTTGTTTCATAATGACTAAAGTGAAGGTCCTCCCAAACTGTTTTGTTTAAAGTATCTATTTGTCAAGATAACTTCTCCAGTTGAAAATTGTATTTAACCATGATATTTAGCCCATTGTTTACAATGCCCCACCTTTTATATGGGAAATCCTCTTGGAGGTTAAGACATTGTATATATGAGCATTGTCTAGATATCAGGAAAAACAGACTTACCAATACTCTTTACAAACATGGTTTGTTTTGCACATGGCTTCGGCTTTATAATTATTGAACAAGTTAGAAAGGACATTCAGGGTAGGATTATTGATGAACATTTGGATGCTTGTGAACTGAGGTGGTAAATTGAGTTAAATGCCACAAGCTACCCTGGTTTAAATGAGACTGTTTCAATTAATTCAATTTTAAAATGTAAGCATTTTGAATGTTTGCGGTTTTATTTGTTATTTTTTTATCATGTGACTTTTATATCATGTGACCTCTTGGAGGGTTATTTTAAACTGTGTTTTAATGCATGATTTTAGTTCTGATGAAGTTCTGAAAATAGTAAGAATAACTTTGACACGTTACAGCTGGCTTTGAGTTGTCCTTCTGTGCATCGCAAAGGTGGTGTGTCATTAATTTCTTCATTTGTGTATTTGCTTGGGTTCTGAGATCTGAAGTATGTTAAGTCTGGCAGGGCATTGTGGCCAAAGGCAGGAGCTTGAGAGTTGGACCCAAGGATCTGGAAGAAACATCCAAGTCAGATCCGAAAACCATCAGTTGAGGAATGAATGAAAATGACAACATAAGATCCAAGATTACAGCATATTAACTTAAACATGCTTTTGTCCAACCTTTCTTCTGTTTTTACATTATAATGCCTATGTTTCTTAAAACTAAAACAGAAAAAGAAAAAGTACTTCTTTACTTTAGTATCTTTATTACATACAACAATAACTGAAATGCTTTACTATATAACATGCAATTTATATCACAAAATGTTTTATACATATACTGTTAAGAACAAAAACTGTCACTTACACTTACTTTTTTATTTCCGTTTAGTGTCCTTCCAAATATTAATGACATGAAGTGGGGTACATGCTTTTCAGTCTCCCACAAGTTTAACAATGCTAACAAAAGTCTAATCTTTCTCCAACATTTTTGTCTTGTAAATCCATATTTCACAAATGTTTTTGATGTTTTATCTCATATTTATTGACTAATTTCAGTGTTGCTGATCATCTTCCTGGTCATCTGCATCTCCCAATCTCAGACTCCAGTTCAAGTCCTGATTCTTCTAGTCCACTTCTGTGCTTTTTTCCATTTCATTTTTCTGTAGAACACTGGACAAGATTTCATTGACAAAGTCTCTCTATGAGCTTTATTATCAGAAGAATGAGAAACAGAGGTCCCTTCTGTTTGATAGCTCGCTTTTCAGTGACAAACTTTTGAATTTCTTCCTTAGTTTGTTTTCCATCAACAATGACTTTGATCCTCTAGAAAAAAATATTCTAAAGAAAGCTGGATTCAGCAGCTTGAAGCTCACACCTGCCTGTCAACATTTCCTGATTTCTGGATTAAATTTGCTTCTCTTCTGCCTAGTGTACAGTGAATAATCATTTTCCACAAATACTCTACTGTCTCTAAATTTTCATACTTTGCTCTTCTGCCATAGTTTTGTCAGGATCAACTCTTTCTGCTGGTGTGATTCCATCTTTACTAATACAAGTCTTGACTGCTTTCTTGTGGCCAGGTTTGGAGCATTCACATAATGTACCCTTTCAATTAACAAATATTGTTAAAGAATACCAGTCCAGTTGCTTATCTGTGCTTTTACAAAATTAATATAGTCTCTTCCCTTTCAGTTTCTCTGGTACAGCAGAAATCCTCAGGTTTTCCCTGCATGCTATGTCTTCTAATTCAACCAGTTTCTGAAACAGTTCTTCTTGAGCAGTGTTGTGCTCAGCCAGCCTTTTCTTCATTTTGACCAGTGATTTCTTGAAGTTTTACCAGTTCATCTGAACAGCTGTTTAAAGCTTCTTCCATTTTACCAACCTTTTGCCATTTGAGTTGATATACTCCTTTAGTGTTTTGTTTATTTTAATCAGCTCTGATCACATTTGATTTTTTTTCCTCTAGATTAGTGGAAACCACTTCTTATTCCAAAGCTGGAGCTCAAATTGCTTTTTGTTGAACAGCTGCTGGATTCTTCCCAGACAGTGCTTTTTCTTCACCTTTTCTAATTGATTTTCTTTCAGACTGTCCAAGTTTCTTCTTTGCTGGCATCCAGGCAGTGTACTTACTTGCCAGTTACTGAATTACTAAATCTGGTGGGTCTACTTCATAACATCGAAAGCTCACAATATCAAAAACCACATCACGGAGACAAAATCATTGAAACCTCATTTAAGCGAACAAACAGATTGTTGAATGCATTCCCATGATAAGTAACCTGTTGCCAGCAAGGTGGACTTTGCCCTTTTCTCAATACAGTGTGATCTCAGAATTGGTATATTTAATTGGGGGGTGTGGGGGGGACAGCCCCAGTTGGAGATGGTACATTTTTGTTTTTGTTAATTGTGGTATGAGTGGTTACTTACCATGGAAATGCATTTGATGATCTGGTCATTTGCTGAAGTGAGGTTTCTATGATTTCATTTCGATGATGTGTGATTCAATATTGTGGGCTTTTGATATTATGAAGTAGACCCAGTTTGGCAGAGTTACTGGTCCTTATCTCTCAGTTTCTTTTTCATACTTGGAGAGCTGAAATTAAACTTCTGACCTATATACAGCCATCTTGGAAGTCACACTCAATCTTCTTAGTAAGGAAATGTAAGTTAAACCAAGTATCTAGACAGGTACATGTCAAAGGGAGCAATGTATTCAATAAAAGGTCTAATGGGATGAGCACAGAGGAATAATGATATCTTTGAATTAAAAAAAATAAACCCTTGGCAATTAGCTGCCTAGAGAGATGGATTTTCTAAGGACTGTGGATAACTGGTGATCAAAGAAGAGCTCAGTGTCTACAAATGTGCCCAGGTTTCTGATAACTGTCAGTTTTGAGGGTTGTTTCATTTACAAGTCAACAGCTCAGTGCTCTCATTTTCCAAAGGAAACTGCATTGCATTTTTTGCATCTAATTTAAAATCATACTACTGGCACCACTTGCTTGTAGGTGTTAGCCCATTTGGAGTCATCTAGGCAGTTTATGATGTCAATAAATTTGCAATTATCAGCAAAGTTTGTCAGCCAGAGGCTCTTGACATCAGCTTTAATATCAGAAAAACATATATCAAATATGAAGAGCCCAGGAACTGAGCTCTAGGATACACAACTGGTAAAATGTATTTAGGAAGACAATGTGCCACCTGTCTTATTCTACTGATCCTGCCTGTCAGACTTGTTTGCAATCTAATGGGTAATGCAGGGGTATACATTTAGTCAGACTAACTTGCTTATGATGCCTAAGTGCAGAATGCTGTCAAAGACCTTAACAAGATCAAGATATGCTATGTGTACCAATCTGACTTCATCCAACGCTTAGCTGACTTTTCTGAAGAAGTCAATCAGTCAGGTTTTACCGGCAAAACCAGCTCTTCACAAATATAAACTGACTGGACTTAAGAGACTGCATGCTCCCAATGAATGAGTTTATAAGGTTAATAATATTATGTTCCACTGTTTTGCAGATAAGGATTTTGAGGTCTATAGTTCTATAGCTGCCAGCTTCAATGCTGAGACCTCCACTGTGAAAGCAAAATCTGAGGGTAATGCTACTCAATGCTAGTAGTCTAAACCTCAAGATGCACTCACTCGAGGCACTCGTTAAAATGGAAAACATCGACATCTGTGCAGTGACAGAGACCTGGTTCAAAGCTCCAGAGAACACCCCTGCATTACCAGGCTATAATTCATACCACACCTGTTGGCCACCTAACCCAGAATGAAGCACTAAAGGTGGAGGCGTGTCCATATTCATTAAGGATATCCACACCTCCAGGCTAGTTGCACAGCATAATGCATCCGAGATTATCCAAGTGCAACTAACTCTGGGCAAGACCGCAATCCAAACTGAAGCTTGCTACAGACCCCCCACCATGCCCCAGGATTCCCACTCCTCATTTCTTGATACACTGGAAAGCATTAGGATACAACCTAACACTTTAATAATGGGTGATTTCAACTACCCCACCATTAACTGGGAAAACTACTCATGTACCAACTCTTTTGCTCAATGTTTTCTGGAATTCATAAATTCCAACGCCTTGGATCAACTTATTCACACCCCCCCAGGGGCAGCAATATCCTAGACCTGGTCATTACCAACATGGGCAACTGGTGTTCCACACGAGAGGTCAATTTCTCGTTGGTCAGATCCGACCACAAGCTAATCACCCTAGACAACCACATCCCGCCCCCACCCCCAATTAGGAAAACCACTATAAAAAACTTCTCCAAAGCCAACTTCACACTTCTTAAGACATGACACCCATGCAGAGGGACAATAGAGGTATGACTGCTGAATCCTACACAAATGCACTTTATAAGCTCTTACACAAGTGCATGGATCATGCTATCCCTAATAGAACCAAGATGCTATCCTCCAAAAAAAGGAAGTCAATCTGGTGGTCCTCTGCCATAAACAAACTCTACAACAGAAGAAAGAAACTGTTGCAAAAAAAGAGTAAAATCCCATGACTGAAAGGACTCCCTGGTCAACCTCAGTAAGAAGCTGAGATCCCTCATAAAATCCTCCAAAGCTAGTTACGAAAACAAAATTGCCACTGACTCTAAAGACAACCACAAAGCATTTTATAGCTATGTCAAGAATCTCAATGGCAACACTCAGATCTGCTCTGAGTTACAGCACAATGGCACTAAATATACAGAACCAACTGATATTGCCAACATCCTGGCAGACAGGTACAGTGCTAACTTTACCCCCCTCTCACCCCCTAGGGGGCCCATCTCTATACCAGAAGAATGCAAAGTTCCTGTAATCACGGCTGCAAAGGTAAAAAACACGCTCTCCAAAGCCAAGAACACAGCATCCATGGGACCTGACAGTATCCCAGGCTGCATTCTACACGAACTACAGAATGAACTGGTACCCTACCCAAATACCATGTTCAGTCATAGCCTCACCTCAGGCTTTGTGCCCACTGAATGGCGCACCACGACGGTTATCCCACTCCACAAAGGGGGAGCCACGACGGACCCTGGGAACTACCACCCCATTAGCCTGACGAGCCTGTTCTGCAAGGCCATGGAATGTATCATCATGGATCTCATAAACAAAAACACTGGTAATCTCCAAACTCTAAACCCTACCCAGTTTGGATTTGTAAAAGGCAGATCATGTCTCCTAAACCTGATTGACTTCTTTGAAGCAGTCACCAAAGCCATATATGAGGGTAAGGTGGTTCACACAGCTTATCTAGATCTCGTCAAGGCTTTCGACACATCCCCCACTCTGGAATTATAGATAAGCTCACTAAACTAGGTATAAATCCCTATGTCACAAGACGGGTTGCCAACTGGCTCACGGACAGAACCCACACTGTGAAAGTAGCAGACTCCAAATCCAACTTCAGACCAGTGACAAGTGGAGTACCACAAGGTTCAGTCCTGGGTCCTCTCCTGTTTGGTATCTACTTCTCTGAAGTATAGGCAAACACAGAAGGTCTTTGGCTAACAAAGTTTGCAGATGACTACAAACTAGGAGCCACTAAGTGTATTGTCATCCCCTTTGGTAAAAACTCTGTACCCATGAACTACCACATAGCTGGTAGTCTACTTAACACCGAAAAGGTGATGAGACCTTGGGACACAGGTGGACAGTAGTCTCTCTTTTGATAATCACATCGCCACAGTGGTCAGGAAATCCTTCTATGTGGCTCACCTCATCACAAAACGTTCCTCATCCAGAAAAAAAGAGGTCATTGTTCCCCTCTACTCATCACTCATTGGACCCATTATAGAGTACAACTCCCCTTTTGGTATGTACCTCATAAGACATCTACAACTGGAAAGGCCACAGAAATACCTCACAAAGAGGATTACTGGCCTCAAACAAATGCCCTACGCAGACCATCTCAAAAAACTCCAGCTTTTCTCCGTCGCATATCGCCTACTCAGAGGCGATCTCTGCCTAACATACAAAGCTATGTCAAAACCAGAGCTGTTGGACATGCTCCACTTAAAGAAATCCCAATCCCTCTGAACTACACACTCTAGGGACCTAAACCTTGTCACCACAATAAACAGAACATGCTGGAGGGATAGATTCCTGTCCCAGAGACTTCCCATACTCTGAAACAGACTACCTATCTATATCAAACAGAGCTCCTCATTAGCACTCTTCAAGAAAAATCTTGATGACTGGATGGGAGATAGGAAATTTACTCCAGGGATCACTTCTGTGGCTCTGCTCGACAGGGGCACAGGAAAATAATTTTCTTGGGTGGCGATAGCCAGGGTACATTTTTGGCTAGGCTTATATGGGCCCTAGGGCCAATAGCCTAGTACCTACCTATGAACAGCTATTTCCATGCCTCAGGCACAAAGCCAGAAAAGAAGGCTGATATTAAACAGATTTTGGAGTGGGTCAGTGAATCAGTAATTCATACTGGCAAGAAAGCACCACAGTACATTATCAGGTCCCGCACAACTAGTGTTTCCTCCCCAAAGAGAACCCTGTGGATTTGCTGTGGAGACATATTTGGGTTGAGGTCTCCAGGGAGTCAAGAATATGGTGGGATAAATTTGCACTGAGTTTGTTTGCTAATGTATCTGCTATATTTTCACAGGCTGAATAGGTGGCATCATTATGTATCAGGTCTGAGCAGTGCTAGGTATTGTTTCTAAGTTTTCTAACATAGCTGAAGAAGGACTTGTGGTTGTCTTTCACAGACATGGTGTTTTTCAGTTCATACTTGGCCCAGAAAGATTGATTCTATTCCCAAGCTTTCTCTTTAACTTTATAAGCTTGTGAGGTGCAACAGTTTCATTTGGTTCCTAAGGAAAACTATTTTCCCCTTTTGTTGCATAGCTTGCCAATGCTGGGGTTTCCCCAGAGATATTTATTTCTAAATGCGGTGCTCTATTTATCACAAATCAAGAATGAGGTCTTGATGCTGGTGTTAAGGTGAGAACAGTGCTGTGAATACAGCACTGTTTGTAATTGGATCATCAAGGGGGGGTGCTTCCCAAAGCTCTTCAGGTCAGCACCCAGTTGAAGTAAATTGGCCTTGGAGAATTTTTTGAAGGTTGCAGAGTTTGTGGAGGCTTTGAGCTGAGTTCTGAAAGTGAATATTACTGCAAGAAGATCATATATAACTGAATATGTAAGTCTACATTTGTGATGACTATGCCCAAGATATTGGATTATCTAGTAAGAATATGTACAATGTGGTCTAGAGAGGTTGCATTGATAAAGTCAAAGAGGCATTGAGTATATTTGTTTGTAGTACTATAATTGCTCCAATTTATGCAAGGATAATTAAAATCCCCAAGAAAAATAGTGTTTGGCTGGATTCTGAGGGGACACAGGCTTATTTAGATACCTATTGTGGGTGTTTGCATCATAAAGAACATTATATAAATAATGGGGGTGTGGAAGAACGCTTTTGTTATAAGTATTATGATTTAAAGCTGTACAAGGTCAATGTCTAACTGTACAAGTCTAGAAGCAATGGAATCATGGAGGAAAATGGATATATCACCACCCAAGTTGTAGAGATACCATGAGTGGAGTGTCTGAATGAATGATAAGCATTGAATTTTGGTAAGAAGGATGGGCTATCAAACAACTGGAATCAGGTTTTGGTAATGACACAGATATCAATATTCTCTAGTGCCAAGAAAGCTTCAAGGCAGGGCAGTTTCTTGACAGGGCTTCTAGTATTGAGCAATGCTAAACTTGCACTCTCATTGTCTGGTTTTGCTAGGTTGGTAGATGAAGCAAGCTAACTTCCTAAAAAAAGGCACTATGAGGGTAGTGATGCAATATACAAAAGCTCCAAGGTGAAAGGTGCAGGCGATCCCTGGCAAAGAAGCCAGGGCTGTAAGCCATCTCCACCCAGGTCAACAAACATTGGACCCCATTCAAATGATATCAAATGCTAAGCCAATTATTAAAGTAAATACTCTTTTATTTGTCTTGAGGCATTTTTCTCAGAAAAGGTAGGACACTGTTAAAAACTATCTGCATACCAATACTGGATGCATACTCGAAGAGTTCAGTTATGGCTCTCTTTATATAGTCCATGAAAGTACGTCTCAGGTAATTTACAACCACATGAACAACCTTGTAGTAGATGTATCTGGGATGAAGTGACTTGAATGTCCTAATCACTTGCCTTAACATGGCTCATGAGAAGCAGCTCACCATCATCTTATATTTGTTAAGTCTGGTAAGTTGAATATCTGTCTGTCTTACTATGGAGTCATCTAGGATTACGACATTTCCTTGTGTTTTGACTGACTATGATGCCTTTTCTGCACAGACGGACGAGTAAGGTGGATTCTCTTTGTATTACATATGATAAGTGGTATCAAGAGTGTAAAGTGTGAGGCGAGGCACCATTGTGCTACTGAGGAGTTAAGTGAGTCAGGCTTTCACCTCAGAGATCTCTGAGGTTTGTGAAGAGACTTCATAAGTATTTCAGCATAACAGGGCTTGTTTTTTGGTGAGTGGTGTGCAGATGCAGAGTAGATGTACATACAACAAACTTTGTGTGTGGTCTAGTATCTGCAGCTCTCATATGTGGACTGCAGTGGAGGTAAATGGTTGTCACTGGCCACTGAGTAGTTCGTACATTGCCTCAGTGTAACTAGTGCTAAGAGACTAGCAAAACAGGGTGATGAGATGTTCTGTAGACCTCTGATCATAAAATAAGCTGGCCAAATGGTGAACTTTTATTTATTAGGCTTACTTGAGGAAGTGACTATATATTATGTCACCTAAATATCTAGCAGGGGATTTTCAGAACACAAAAGTAATGGAGACACATGATATTTACTTACTAGCCACACTATAACCTTAGATTACCATTTTCTACTGACAAAGGAACACAA
Source organism: Protopterus annectens (assembly GCF_019279795.1). NCBI lineage: Eukaryota > Metazoa > Chordata > Ceratodontiformes > Protopteridae > Protopterus > Protopterus annectens. The sequence continues at coordinate 1,600,412,758 of NC_056737.1, read as the reverse complement.
TACAGAAAATGCAACTTTTAGTAAGCAGACAGATTTATCTATCTATCTATCTATCTATCTATCTATCTATCTATCTATCTATCTATTTATTTCTTCCCTTTTTAGTCATGTGAAACTTTTCCACCAGATAATGTTGAGTCACAGACACTGAACAGATTCCCAGTCTGGTAAACTGAAATCCCTACCCTTACTATCCCAAATATACAACCCATGGTGTACTCTCACAATAACACATTCACATGGTTGACCTGATAAAGTAAAGTACAGTTGTGTAAAATCTTACCATAACAGTGGATGTCCTTCTCTTCACTGTTACAGTATCCAAAAAGTGCAGTTGTGTACACTTACCATAAATGTAAATATTCAAGTGTATTCATTGTTGCAGTAATCACACTTGGGTTATCTGCCTACAGGTAGCCCTCAGTCAGCCCGAATACCAGAGCCTTAGGATTTCTGCTTCGGATGCAGTCGCCTCTTCCATAACATCAGGTCATCAGGGGTATAAAACAGGCAGCCAACACCATTACATCAGTTTTTCGTGCCCCAAATATCAGGAGCCCCCCAAATAGGAAGCTAGTTTATGGTGGGAAACACCACCAGTAAAAAGTAAGTACCACTGCCAATAAAAATGGCCATAGAGAGGAGAGGTAGAAAAGATAAAGACAACCAGGCGGCTGGAGGGAGGGAAACCAGGACTGCAACAGTGGATACACTCGAACATCTACATTTATGGTAAGTGTACACAAATGTACTATGTTCTTCGTGTTTCACTGTTGCAGTCATCACACTCGGGTTGATTCCCAAAGCTGAGGAAGGATGGAGGCAGTCAAGAAGTGTTAGGGCTGGCTAGCAGGCCTTGTAAGACTGCTGCAGCAAATCCAGCTCTGGATTTAGAAAAAAATAGGTAAGTGGTAATGCTTAGTGAAGGTGTGTACAGAACTCCAGGTTGCAGCTTCCAGAATGTTCCTAGTAGGGGCTCCCCTTAGAAACGCCCTAGAGGTGGAAGTAGCCCTAGTGGAATGTGGTCTGATTCCCTGTGGGGTAGGTTTTCCATGGTGCTTGTAGCAGAAATTGATCCATTTGGAAATGGTTTGGGTTGAAATGGCCTTGCCCTCTGCCCCTGAAGCACAGCTGACCAGCAGCTGGTCAGATTTTCTGAAAGGTTTAGTCCTGTCAAGGTAGAACCTGAGCTGTCTGTGCACATCCAAGGAGTGTAGGATCCTTTCCCATTTATTCTGAGGATTAGGGAAGAAGGTTGGCAAATGGATGGATTGGTTTAGAGCCACACTGGACACCACCTTAGGCATAAAGGATGGGTTAGTCCTGAGGGAAACCCTGTCAGCATGAAAAATAATGAAGGATTCCACAGCCATTAGTGCCTGTAACTCAGACACTCTTCTTGCTGAAGTTATGGCTAAAAGCAAGGCTGTTTTCCAAGAGAGGAATTTTAACTCTGCTGAAGCATTAGCTTTTCCAGTACAAAGGTAAGGTCCCAGGCAGGGGTGGGTGCTCCCCTAGATGGACTTAAGTTGTTAGCCCCTCTCAGGAACTGTTTGATGAGAGGGTGAGAAAATAGAGATGGCACAGTATTATAATGAGCTAACAACAAACCCAGATAAAATAATTTCAGCAAAACAATCTCTGACCCCAGAAACCGTTCCTAACTTAGAATGCTTAGTAAAGTTATGCACTGAAAACCAAATAGCAGCTTCAGTTATGGAACTGTTTGCCAACCATTGAAGAAGGCACCAGAAAAGGCAACAGCCCTAGTGAAATGAGCTCAAACAGAAGTAGACAGAGATTTGTCATGAAAAGAATAACAAAAGGAAATGGCCTTATATATCCTGGAGGAGATGGTATGCTTAGAAACAGCCAACCCCAATGTCCTGGGATTGATGGAAACAAAAAGCTGATTAGACTTACAAATCATCTGAGCTTTATCTAAATAGTACATGAGCTGTCTGTGCAAATACACGGTATGAAGGACTCTCTCACTATCGTACTGAGGAAAAAGGAAAAAGGAAAAAGAAAGGACATTGTACTGACTGATTTAAGGACAATTCATTTACAACCTTGGGCATAAAAGAAGGATTAGCATGAAGGGACACCTTGTCCCAGTAAAAAAAACAAAAAAGGAAGAATGGCCATAATGGCCTTCAGCACAGAAACCCAACGGGTAGAAGTAACAGCCAGCAACAAAACAGTCTTCCAGGTACTATGTTGCAAAGAAGCAGAATCTGTAGCCTGAGTCAATTTTTTCCAAAACAAAATTAAGGTCCCAAGAAGCAGTATGTTTCCTTGGAGGCCTAACATGCAGGACTCCTTTAAAAATTATTTTGACCTCAAAACGGTAAGTCATAGGAGGATTCAAGAGCAGACAAGCAGAAACGGCTGTCAAATGGTGCTTCACAGAAAAATAGGTTAGGCCAGACTGGAGCAACTCACACAAATAAAAGAGGACCAGAGGGCCCCCCAAGGGCCCCCCCACTGAAAAAGTGTCCTGGTTATGAGTGTGGAACCAAACAGAAAATTATTTTCATTTGGACATATACGAATTTCTGGTTGAGGGTTTCCCTGCCTCCTGTAAAAACCTGAGCACATCCTTAGAAAAGAGGTGGATGAAAGGGATCAAAACCCCATCACCCACAGTATCAGTTGAAAAGTGGACAAGTGAGGATGGATGAGAGACCCCTTCTCCTGTGCAAGGAGAGCAAACTGGTGAGGTAACTTCTGATGACTGTCCCTGGCCAGATGCATTAAGAGGGATACCCAGTGCTGTCATGGCTAAAAGTGAGTCACTAGCAAGATTTTGTGGAGTTCAGCTGAATCTTCTGAAGGACCCTTGGAAAGAGATGAAGAGGGGAGAAAGCATAAAGAAACAGCCCCTTCCAAAAAACAGAAAGGGCATCCATCTTCCATGCCAGATGGCATGGCACTCTGGAACAGAAGACAGGGAGATGCCTGTTCAGAGGGGAGGCATAAAGATCTTTCTGAGGAATACCCCACCAATGGACAATGTCCAGAAGCACATCTCTGTGAAGTATCCATTCATGAGCCTGTGTTTTGGACCTACTCAGATAGCCTACCACTAGATTATGCTCTCTAGGAATGGATACTGCTTGAAGAGTTAACTGATAATTGAAAGCCACCTCCCAAGTTTGTAGAGCCATCCTGCAGAGGCGGTAAGATTTTGTGTCTCCCTGCTTGTTGACATACCACATCACTGTAGTGTTGTCTGTCAAGGGGCCTGAACAGAACACGGGGTGTAAAAGCTTAAAGGGCAAGAATCAGAGCTCTCATCTCTTTGATGTTGATATGGTCTGACTACTGATGGGGAGGCCAGAGACCCTGAATTTTCAGGTGACCAAAAGAAGCCCCACACCCCATGTCTGAGGCATCAGTGAATAGTTCTTAAGAAGGGATGGGAGACTGAAATGGCAAATGGTTGAATCCACCACTCAAATTCCTTTTTGAGACAGGGAAGGAGAGGTGCACTAAAATCCAGCGGGTGCCAATGCTGCAGCCAAACTGACTTGAGGTACCACTGAAGTTTCTGCAGATGCAGTCTAGCAAAAGGAAACATTGGAATAGAAGAGACCATGAATCCCAGGGCCCAAATAAACTCCCTGGCTGGCACGGCAGTCACAGAAAGAAGAGACTGAAAGAAGGTTGTCAATGACAAAACCTTTGGAGGTGGAAGAGAGGTCAACATTGGCACTGTCGGAGTCCTGCATTCTAGATGCATACAATCGTGAGAGGGAGTCAGGACGGACTTTTGGAAGTTAATAAAAAAAAAACAGACTTTGAATAAAGGAGCTGGTGAACTCCAGATCCTGTAACAGGTGACTGGGAGAAGGCAGAAACAAAAACAAAAGCACTGGATGTAACACAGCAAAATGTCCAATTTATTAAAAGTAAGTGCTTTCCAGGGTCCACCTCTTCATCACACTTAATAAAAAAGTCTCAAAACAATCACATTATATAGTACTTACACTGACATTAATTACATCAATTAAAACAATTAACTTATTTAAAACCGTATTAACCATTGTAGAAATCACAGCATACATAAGCACTAATGTCTCAACTGTCTTGCTTTCACAAAAGGTTTGATGGAGACCATGTTATTCAAACCTGGCGCTTTATCAGCATGCAGTAGCACGATCCATTTTTGTTCTGCAGCCTCAGTAATATTTCTCATTTCTCCACCCCTTTTCTTAACTGCAAGCATCTCCAGGACCAAAAACTTAAACATATGCTCATTTCCTTCATTCTTAGTGTGCATAGCCAAGGCATTACTTTCTTTATTATTTCTTATATCCCCTCATATGTTCAAGTATCCTGTCTTTGAATTGCCAATTGGTCATACCAATGTAGTATGAGAAACATTTGACAAAGTATCTCAAATATACTACATTAACTGTTCTACAGTCAGCGTAATGAAAAGGCTCTATTTTAAAGCCTAGCTTAGGGTGTACAAAATTGGTACCTATATGTATATATGCACAGGCACTGCAACTCCTGCACGTATAGGTACCAACTCTATCAGATTTGAGAGTAGTCCTATGAAAACTGGATTTATAACAGAGATGATTTTTTAAAGTCTTGTTATTCCGAAAACTAAACTTGGGTTTGTCTCCTATTATTCCCTTTAACTCATTTATAGTGGAGAGTACATTCCAGTTCTTATTAATAACATCGCAGACCATATTTATATTGCTAGCATATGTCAGAGTCATTCTCACATCATTGCTACTTTCATCACTGATCTGTCGTGTCATCTCACCACTCTCGACAACACTACCTACATGTGAATCACATAATGTTATGTTACTGTTAAAATATGGTTTGCATCTACCGTTTCCATCCTACCATGCCTCTTTTGATATGCTTGTCTATATCTTTGCTTTTATAACCCCTTTCTATAAAATCAGATTTAAGGGACTCCAAGGCTGAGTTCAGCTCTGCATCATCATTATGTAATCTCATCAACCTGACCACCTGCCCTTTTATTATATTACGCTTGGCAATTAATCAACCTTGAATGCAGAGCAATGTATTTACAATTGCTTACTGATTTTTTTTTCTGCCTGCAAGAGGAAGAGCTATTGTCTGAAATTAACAAGCTACAGAATAGCATTTACGACAACTTTTCACCAACTGTGCTAGGTTATAAGATGGACACCCTCTAAGAGAATATTCAGAATTATGAAAAAAGGCTGCAAGTGACCAAAGTTGGAAAGTTTCAGAGGGACTTTGGAGACTTCAGAAATTGCAACGTTTTTTCGTGGAGTAGAAACATGAATGATACACGCCATATACAACATGAGAGTGTAGTTGCTGGGACTACTAGCAATGAGTCTTCCCCTATTGCTTCCGTGAAACATTTCCTGCCCCTCCCACTAAGAACTGAATCGGAACTAGGAGGTAACGTAACAACACCATTGCCTGTAGTAGAATCTCATTTGGGGCATAATTCTACTATCGACAACAGGAATGACATATGTAGCTTTATATCAGTAACTGATCGTAAGCACGAAGAGCAGGTAGTCAAACCAAAGGAACATAAAATACAACGGTCAAATCCTGTTACAAGTAGTAAAGACTCTACAACACTAACAACGTCAGATATGAGCCGTTTTTTATCAAACCATTCCTGATCAGGGGAAGGTCCATCAGTCGATTGAGAAATCAAAAAACGAGGAAAATGCAAAGTACGGATGTTTGGAACAGAGGGGGCAAAAGACTCAAACAGGTTTGATTTTCAACATTTCGACATATGAACTGACAGATGTTCAGACATCATTTATTGGGTAAATGGCTTAGCTTTGTACTGGCTAAAAGAGCACAAATAATGGATGTTCTTAAGGACTTAAGATTATCTGCTAGAACATTGACATTGCGTGTGTTTTTTTTAATAATGCTCCTAGTACTCAATCGATTTTTAAAAAACCTAGTGTGTTTGTAATCTGAATTCTTGCAGATAGTTACAGAATCACAGCTGGATCCGGATTGGCTCATGTGTACCTTGGATGTATCATCCTTATATACTAGCATTCCTCACTGGGCAGGTCTTATGGCATTGGAATTTTGGCTTAACAAATCAAATTTATATCCACCAGGAATGAACACGCTTTTAGTATGTATGGCTGAACACATTTTGACTAAAAATGTGTTCTACTTCCAACAGGATTGCTATTGGCAACTTCAAGGGACAGCCATGGGTGCATCTTTTGCACCCATCTATGCAGACCTTTTCATGGGCTACATAGAAGAAACCATCATATACAATCCAATGCACAACATATACCTACCAGAAATCGATATATGGAGGAGATACCTGGACGATTGTTGGTTGGTTTGGAAAGGAGGCAATGAATACCTCCAGGAATTTATGGAATATTTGAACGGAAATATCTGGGGTATTGAATTTACGGAGGAACATCACTTGAATGAAATTCATTTTTTGGACGTTCATCTAAGAAGACAATTAGACAATACACTTCAAACATCTGTCTACAGAAAATTCCCACAATTCAATACTCTCTTACATGCTGATAGCTTTCATCCCAAACATATTACCAAAAATATTCCAAAATCTCAGTTTCTGAGGATAAAAAGAATATGTTCCTCACAGGAAGATCTTACCAAACATCAAACTGACTTAACAAACAGATTTTTGTCCAGAGGATATTCACCACAAATCATCCATTCAGCCATTCAATCCAGTAATATCGAACCTAGAGATTCTCTTTTAAAATATAAAAAAAGAAAAAGAGATAATGGTTCCAACCTATGCAGATTCGTTACGACCTATGGCCGAAATAGCAGGAATCTGATCAATATCATCAATAACCATTGGAACATACTCAATTCGCACCCCCTTTTGGAGGATTATTTAGGTGAATGATGCTATTTTTCATATAGAAAGGGTAAATCCCTGTGCTCTCACTTTTCTCATTATAAAAGAATAAACGCAAGGAATGACAATCTTACACAAAGGACACTCACAGGAGACAAATTAATTGGCATTTACCCTTGTGGTCACTGTAGCTTTTGCAACTACATTTTCAAAACCACTAGCTTCACCAGTAAGAATACAGGACAAATATTCAATATTGAATTCTTTGGCAATTGCAGTTCAGACTGGATAGTCTATCTAGCTACATGCACCTGTCAGGCCTTTTACATTGGCCAAACATCAAGGCAGTTTCGCATCAGAATTTCGGAACATTTAGGGGATATCAGGAACCAGAGAATAACCAATGCACTATACAGACACACAACCAAACATTCCACTGCCAAATTTTCATTTACCATCATTGATCGGATTATTGGTGACCGAACCTTTAAGGTGGGGTGGCATGACATTCTTAACAAAAAAGAGAGGAGGTGGATAATAAAACTTGGGGGACTTTTTTCCCCAGGACTAAATGATAAATTATGACTTTGCAGTATGTAATAGTCAGTTCAACTATTTTTTGCCATTTCTTATGGTATCTTATTGCATATTAACCTTTTTCTTTCACTATTCCTTTCTAGCAACTCCATCATCATGTCTATTTTATTTTTATGCTACTTATAACTATTATTTGAATTTGCATTATCATGCTATATACACAATATTAACTGCATATATTTTTTGCAATAGATGTATATCAATGTTTATATGTGATTATCTGTGATAATTAATTATAACTTCTTTTTGCTTTATCAACTACAGGAAATGATGTCATGAATCTAATTGGTTCAAGCTATATAAGACTCTGACCCAGTTATCTTTATGTACTACTGAGGAAAGCCTTGTGCTGAAACCGGTCTAGTTGAAACAGTTTAAATAAATCATTATATTAGATTCTCCAGGGTGCTGGCTTTTTTTCATTTTGGAGCTACCGTACTTGCTTGCCTGGCACCAGCCTAACTTGCTAGCTATCTCCTCATAGGTACCAACTCTATCAGATTTGAGAGTAGTCCTATGAAAACTGGATTTATAACAGAGATGATTTTTTAAAGTCTTGTTATTCCGAAAACTAAACTTGGGTTTGTCTCCTATTATTCCCTTTAACTCATTTATAGTGGAGAGTACATTCCAGTTCTTATTAATAACATCGCAGACTATATTTATATTGCTAGCATATGTCAGAGTCATTCTCACATCATTGCTACTTTCATCACTGATCTGTCGTGTCATCTCACCACTCTCGACAACACTACCTACATGTGAATCACATAATGTTATGTTACTGTTAAAATATGGTTTGCATCTACCGTTTCTATCCTACCATGCCTCTTTTGATATGCTTGTCTATATCTTTGCTTTTATAACCCCTTTCTATAAAATCAGATTTAAGGGACTCCAAGGCTAAGTTCAGCTCTGCATCATCATTATGTAATCTCATCAACCTGACCACCTGCCCTTTTATTATATTACGCTTGGCAATTAATCAACCTTGAATGCAGAGCAATGTATTTACAATTGCTTACTGATTTTTTTTTCTGCCTGCAAGAGGAAGAGCTATTGTCTGAAATTAACAAGCTACAGAATAGCATTTACGACAACTTTTCACCAACTGTGCTAGGTTATAAGATGGACACCCTCTAAGAGAATATTCAGAATTATGAAAAAAGGCTGCAAGTGACCAAAGTTGGAAAGTTTCAGAGGGACTTTGGAGACTTCAGAAATTGCAACGTTTTTTCGTGGAGTAGAAACATGAATGATACACGCCATATACAACATGAGAGTGTAGTTGCTGGGACTACTAGCAATGAGTCTTCCCCTATTGCTTCCGTGAAACATTTCCTGCCCCTCCCACTAAGAACTGAATCGGAACTAGGAGGTAACGTAACAACACCATTGCCTGTAGTAGAATCTCATTTGGGGCATAATTCTACTATCGACAACAGGAATGACATATGTAGCTTTATATCAGTAACTGATCGTAAGCACGAAGAGCAGGTAGTCAAACCAAAGGAACATAAAATACAACGGTCAAATCCTGTTACAAGTAGTAAAGACTCTACAACACTAACAACGTCAGATATAAGCCGTTTTTTATCAAACCATTCCTGATCAGGGGAAGGTCCATCAGTCGATTGAGAAATCAAAAAACGAGGAAAATGCAAAGTACGGATGTTTGGAACAGAGGGGGCAAAAGACTCAAACAGGTTTGATTTTCAACATTTCGACATATGAACTGACAGATGTTCAGACATCATTTATTGGGTAAATGGCTTAGCTTTGTACTGGCTAAAAGAGCACAAATAATGGATGTTCTTAAGGACTTAAGATTATCTGCTAGAACATTGACATTGCGTGTGTTTTTTTTAATAATGCTCCTAGTACTCAATCGATTTTTAAAAAACCTAGTGTGTTTGTTCCACCTAGCAATGCTGTTATTGATACTTTTGTGGAGATCTGTGCCAAACAGATTAGGGATATGTTTGATGGCAGAGAAGAGCATAAGCAGTTTCATAATATGTCTAAAGAAGAGTATGATGCACTGAAAGAGCTGAGAGAATTAGCTTGTATTGAAGTTAGACCAGCTGATAAGAGTGGGGGAGTAGCTATTTTAGATAACGAGCTGTATTATAGATAAATGTATATTCTTTTATGTCAAAGTGACACCTATGAATGTGTATCAGCAGCTACTGTTAAAGCTATTATGGATAGAATATTCTCCACTATAGATGAGTTAAAGGGAATAATAAGAGACAAACCCAAGTTTAGTTTTCGGAATAACAAGACTTTAAAAAATCATTTCTGTTATAAATCCAGTTTTCATAGGACTACTCTCAAATCTGATAGAGTAGGTATCTATACGTGCAGGAGTTGCACTGCCTGTGCATATATACATATAGGTACCAATTTTGTACATGCTAAGCTAGGCTTTAAAATAGAGCCTTCTCATTACGCTGACTGAAGAACAGTTAATGTAATATATTTGAGTTAGTGTGTCAAATGTTTCTCATACTACATTGGTATGACCAATCGGCAATTCAAAGACAGGATACTTGAACATATGAGGGATACAAGAAATAATAAAGAAAGTAATGCCTTGGCTATGCACACTAAGAATGAAGGAAATGAGCATATGTTTAAGTTTTTGGTCCTGGAGATGCTTGCAGTTAGGAAAAGGGGTGGAGACATGAGAAATATTACTGAGGCTGCAGAACAAAAATGGATCATGCTACTGCGCGCTGATAAAGCGCCAGGTCTGAATAATATGGTCTCCATCAAACCTTTCCTGAAAGCAAGATAGTTGAGACACTAATGCTTTTTCGCATATGTATGTTGTGATTTCTACAATGGTTAATTTGGTTTTAAATAAGTTAATTGTTTTAATTGATGTCATTAATGTCAACGTAAGTACTATTTAATGTGGTTATTTTGAGTAATTTTTATTTAAGTCTGATGAAGAGGTGGATCCTCGAAAGTGCTTACTTTTAATAAATTGGACATTTTGCTGTGTTACATCCAGTGCTTTTGTTTTTGTTTCTGATTGCTCTTTTTCACTCTGGTTGTTTTATTGCCTGAGGCTATATTTTTTTGTTTATTTTCAACTGGGAGAAGGCACCTGAAACAACAGGTCATCTAGATAAGGAAAAATCTGAATGCCTTGGAGCCTGCAGAAAGCAATCACAGCAGCTAGGCATTTTGTGAATACCCTTGAGGCAGTAGAGAGGGCAAACGACAAAGAAGAGGACTGAAAATGAAAGGAAGACACACAGAAATGTAAAAACTTCCTGATAAAGAGAGTGAATAGGGATATGAAAGTAAGTATCTTTCAGATCCAAGGACACCAGAAAAGCCTACGGCAATAGAAGAAGAAACAGGGTTTTAAAGAGTAAACATCCAAAAGGAAGGGTCTTTGAGAAAGGTGTTGAGCCAGGAGAGATTCAGAATAGGTCTCCAAGTGCCTTCCTTTTGAGAAACCAGGAATATATTGGAATGAAAACCCATTACCACTTGAGAAGAAAGGCATGGTTGAATATTTCCTTGGTTCAACAGGGACACTAGAACCTCTGGGAAATGAGAAAGCTGCTCCAGAGGAGATTAAGGAATCCCTGAAAAAGAAGGAAGAAGCTTCCATATTATGAAGTAACCCAGATGGATGACAGAAAGCAAGAGTCTGAAGTGATGAGATGCCAATTTGAAAGCCAGAGGGAAAGCCAAAGGGTGAATGGAGCCTGGTCTAAAATAAGGGTGGGCGGAATTGTCAAAGAGAACCAGGTTTATCAGACAAAGGAGACTTCTGGGCCACAGAAATCCAAGAAGCTTTAGCAGAGGGCGTCTGCCTCCCACCCTTCCTGCCATTGTAGGCCTGCTGTGGTTGCCTGTGAACAAAAGCAGATCTAGAAGAATAATTCCTCTGTAACTTAGGGATAGGGGAGACAAAAATATGTTTAAGGTCCTCCAAAGCTTTGCCTTTCACTTGAAAAGACTTAAACATGTCAGCAGCAGCAGTCCCAAAAAGTTGGTTATTACCCAAATGAGCATCCAACAACTTGGCCTTAATGTCCTCAGGCAGAGACCTGAGATGAAGTCAAGACTAACCCCTCATGACAGACCCAAAACCCACTAGAAGAGGAGTCAGCAGCATCATAGCTACACTTAAAAGAGTGGTGAGCCTGTGCTGTTTAAGCTGTTGGTTTCAAGATAAATGGCCAGGGAAGACAAATAACTTCTGAGTATCTTAGGCACTAATATCTTACAGATACTACAAGAGGTATGGTTATGGGAAGCACCCAATCAAAAAAATCTTTTCAAGAAAATCCTTATGGGCAATTTGCCTCCCACACTGACATTTTCCCTTCTTGGATAATGACATAAACTCTAGGTAGCAAAATAAAATATAATACCAAGAAAGGTTAAAAAAAAAAAAACCCCAATGGGGCACTTATCTGGTGGCTAAGTATTCAGTATAGCAACATGACGTTCAGTCTGACTAGCAATAATGACATTCAAACTGGCGGTGAAGAAGTTCTGGCCAGTTGCGCCCCTACGTCACTTTTATCCCCTATATTCTGTGCAGGGAGCATAAATGTGACATATGGTTCATAAAAGATCAATTGGCTTTTGTATACTGACCAAATGTTGCACTGGACTGGGTGGGAGATCCCTTCTGTTTTGGACTCTGCAACAGTGATATAGAAGGACATCCGATACTCCAAATAGCAGTGACATGGTAAAAGTACAAAGCAAATTATCTAAAAGAAGCAGTACTGTACAGTTTGTAAGGCTTTGGTCAAAGTGATGTTTCAGACATATGCACCTAAATCAACTGCACAGCACTAAGGAATATACATTTTGTTTAATTTGGAAAAACAAAAGGTATGTACTCACCATAGCAATGCATCTGTATTGTCTGTTTTCATCCTGCCTCAACCTTTGGGATCTGGTTCCAGCCTTGGACCTGACTTCAGCCACTTTTCAAACTTTGTATCTATAGTTCAAGCTCCTCCCCTTACCCACAGTCCTCTCCAAACCCCCACATTACCTCAGATCAAGTTTGCCCCCTTGGTATCAATATATAGAAGGGGCATAACTCTATAAATGTCTAGAAAATATGAAAGGAAAGGTATCTGGAGCTAAGAGACGGAAAGACCAAAAAGGGAATAGCTACAGGTGAAACCAGGACATCATGTTAATATCTTCTTCCAGTGGAAAGGGGGAAATAGGGAAGGTAGGTTGGGGAAGGACCAAAACAGACAACACAGATGCACCATTATGGTGAGCACATAATAAGAAGTTATGTCTTACCATAACGTTCCATGTTAGTTGTCTTCTTCTCGCCTTCTTTCTTGCTGGATGGGTTTGGAGCTGATCCTCGGCTCCGACTAGGCCTATACTAAAGCTCGAGAACTTATTCCACCGGCTCGAGGCAGCCCTATATCCCACAACACCATGCACTAACTCCCCAGATCTCGTTTGGAAGCTAAGACATAGTATAAATAATAATATTATAATAATAATATTATAATCCTCTTTTACGAGAATAGATTACCTGCTAGTAACACTAAGGATACAAGGAAAAAAAAAAAAAACGCAACATATTGTATCTCCAGAAATGGAAGGACTCAGAACCTCGAGTCTATCCAGGCTAGGGGGCAGGAGGGAGGGACGCAAGAAAGAAGGCGAGAAGAAGACAACTAACATGGAACGTTATGGTAAGACATAACTTCTTAATGTTAAGTTGTCATTCTCACCTTCATTCTTGCTGGATGGGACAGCGTCCCTAGCATCTTAGTCCTGGGTGGCTCAATGAAACAGACTCCTGAGTACAGTGGAACCAAAATCAGCTCTATTTCTGGAGTCTAAATCAAGTTTGTAATGGGCAATAAAGGTATGTTTGGACGCCCATGTAGCTGCTGCACAAATGGCATCTAGTGGTAACCTTGCTTGAAACGCCGTTGAAGTTGATAGTGCCCTGGCTGAATGAGCCTTAGGCCTAGAGGGAAGTTGCCTGTGTCTCAACTCATAGACCAAGGTAATAATAGATGTCAGCCATCTGGAAAGAGTAACCTTCGATACCGGAAGCCCTTTCTTGCCTGCAGCATAAGAGAGAAAGAGCTGGTCTGACTTTCTGAATTGTTTTGTCCTGTCTAGGTAATACCGTAATTGGCGATGGACATCTAATGAATGTAATTTTTGTTCAGCCCTGTTGGTATAGTCTGGGAAAAAGACAGGTAGATCAATGGAGTGGTTTAGCTTTGCTTCTGATAACACTTTTGGTAGGAAGGAAGGGTTTGTTCTGAGAGTTACCCTGTCTTTATGAAAAACCAAATAAGGAGGACGGACAGACAAGGCTTGAAGTTCCGATACTCTACTGGCAGATGTTATAGCTACTAAAAACAGCGTTTTCCAAGAAAGAAGTTTGAGGGAGCAAGAAGCTGCAGGTTCAAAAGGGGGCAGAATTAGTGAGGTTAGAACTAAATTCAAATCCCATTGTAGGGGTGGATCTTTGACTGGAGGTCTGAGCAAAAAGATGCCCTTGAGAAAGGCTTTACAGAGTTTGTGGGACATAATATTTGCTTCTGAGAGTCCAACATGAAAATTAGCAATGGCCGCTAATTGTACCCTGATAGTGGCCGATGATGAACCTGAATGAAAAAGCTCCGCCAGAAAGTCCAGAACCTCATGAATGGGTGCATGGAAAGGATCTAAGGACCTAGTTTGTGCCCAGTGTGAAAAACGCTTCCATTTACTCGCATAAGTCTTCCTAGTATTGGACTTATGGGAGGCCAGAATGATATCACGAACAGGAGGAGAAATAAGGGGAAGCTTGGCTATGGCTGGAAGTGGAGCAACCAAGCCGTGAGGTTGATGGAATGTATAGACTGATGCAGCTTGCCCGTGAGGTGGGTCAACAGATCCGGAAGGGGTTCCAGATGCCAAGGCTGTTCCAGTAGGTATTTGTGCAGGAACGGAAACCAAACTTGTCGAGGCCAAAACGGGGCAATGAGGATCATTTTGGATCTCAATGCGGTTGCTTTCTGAATTAATTGCGGGATCAACGGAAAAGGAGGAAAGGCATAAAGAAGACCCCGGGGCCAAACGTGAACAAGAGCGTCTCTGAGGGTTGGCCTGGCAGAGGAAAAAGTGTGAAGAAGTCGAGGCACTTGCTGTTTTGGGGAGTTGCAAAAAGGTCGCAGCAAGGCTGGCCCCACTTCCGAAAAATTCTGTCTGCTACCGCTTGACTTAGAGACCACTCGTGAGGCATGAGGATAGTTCTGCTCAATCTATCTGCTATGACGTTGGACTTCCCGGGGATGTGCGTTGCTATCAGAAACCGTTGAGATGAAATCACCCATTGCCAAAGTCTGAGTGCTTCTCGACAGAGGGGATAGGACCTTGTTCCGCCCTGCTTGTTTATGTACCACACCACAGACATATTGTCCGTTTGAATTGCTATAGTCCCCGTGGGAAGAGAGCTCTGAAGGGCTTGCAACGTCAAAAGCACCGCCCTCATCTCCAGGACATTTATGTGCAGGTGGCATTCTGAATGTTGCCAAGTTCCCTGGACCGTCCTGCCCTGATAACGCCCCCTCCACCCGATCAGGGAGGCATCCGTTTTGACAGTGGCAACTGGAGGGGGGAGAACAAAGGGTCTGCCCTGAAAAAGCTGAGGGGAAACCATCCACCAGGAGAGATGTTTCTTGCAAGATGGGGTTATCAAAATGTTGTGGGTCATTGGTAGCTGTTGAAAGGACCACTGAGAAAACAGCATCCACTGAAGGAGCCTCATGTGGAAGCGGGCTAATGGAAGTAGAAGAATCGCCGCTGCCATGAGGCCCAATACTTTCAATACTAGCTTGACCTGGACTCTGTTGGGCTGAAACAGGGGCTGAACATTCCGCCTTATGTCTGTCACTCTCTGAGGTGGTAATGTTGCAGACATTTCTGTGGTGTTTAATACGGCGCCTATAAAGTTTATACATTGACAAGGCGACAAGGAGGACTTTGCAAAATTAATTAAAATACCCAGACTGTTGCAAAGTTGAATAGTGTAATCCCTGGCCATTATGAGATCCTGTTTGGTGGTAGCGGAAATGAGCCAGTCGTCTAAGTATGGAAACACATCAGGTGAGCCGTGACCACTGCCAAACATTTGGTGAAAACCCGGGGGGCTGTGGTGAGACCAAAGGGCAGGGCCCTGAATTGAAAATGACTGACTCCCAGCCGGAAGCGGAGAAACCTCCTGGACCGCCTGTGTATCTTTATATGGTAGTACGCGTCCTGGAGGTCTAACAAGCAAATCCAGTTGTCTCTGCCCAAAAAGGGTAGAATGGACTGCAGTGTTACCATCCAAAATTCTGTCTTTAGTACAGAGTTGTTTAACCTGCTGAGGTCCAAAATGGGTCTCCATTCTCCTGTCTTTTTTGGTACCAAAAAGAATCTGGAGTAGATTCCGGATCCTAGCTGATCTGCTGGGACTGCCTGGATGACTCTTTTTCTTAACAGCTTTTTTATTTCTAGCTGAGCCTGACCCCTTTGTGCGGGTTGTACATCTGGTAGGGGTTTTGGCAGTTGTACCGGAGGGAAAGTGAAAGGGATTTTGTAACCCTCGGATATGATCTTCTGTACCCATGTGTCTTGGGAGAGGGATTGCCAGGCTTCCGGGTACAGAGATAATCTTCCCCCGACTGCCTCCGAAGGCGGACAGTCGGGCAGCTTCTCAGGGATGCTGAAAGGGTTGGTCAGGAAAAGATTCCCTAGAACCCTGGTTCTGAGGACCCCCTCTGCCCCTGGGGCGGCGTCTATTATTATTTCCCCCTCTGCCTCTAGGGGGAAATTCACCATGTGCGGCAGGCACGACTCCCTGAGGTTTGCGAAACCACATCTTTCCTCCCTTCTGTCCCTTAGGGTAAGGTCTAGAAGGCGTGGAAAAACGGACTCCGACGGCAGAGAGAGTCTTACCATCTTGCTCGCATCTGGTGAGGGTCTTCACCTGAGGTCCGAACAATTCCAAACCGTCAAAGGGGGTGTTGGTGAAGGATGCCTTGAAGGGATCGGCAAAGTTACAGAGTTGCATCCAAGCGTGATGTCGCAACGCAACGCCTGTGCCAGCGGCCCTACTCGCTCCATCGGCTGCATAAGAGATAAGCCGCATGGAGGAGTTAACAATGGAGTTCAGGGTATCCAGCTGACAGTTTATTTTGTCCTTAAACCCCACAGCAGAAGGATCCTGTACCGTTTCACCCAGCTCTTTGAGCAAGTCTCTCTGAAGGCGGGTGAAATGACATAAATAGTTCAGCGATCACATAGAAAAGGTCGCTGAAGCAAAGGTCCGCTTGCCGTACCTATCCATGGTCCTGGACTCTTTGTTAGGAGGATGAACAGATACAGAAGGATCAGCCAATTCCTTCTTAGTGGCTGCTGCTACCACCATAGCATCAACTGAAACACCTTTGGTGAGAAAGGATTTGTCATCTGTTGCAGAAATAAATTTAGAAGGCCTCCTAGGAGTAGCTTCCATTGAATCAGGAGCTGCCCACGCCTTTCTAACCACTACCTCCATTAGTGGGTCGAAAGGGGGAGACACCCAGGAGGTGGAAGGGCGAGATCCAAAGGCGTCAAGGTAAACCGACTCGTCCTCGGAAAGTTTGAGAGTGGACCAATTTCCCCTCTGTCTTAGGATTTCCAGGATGTCTGAAAAGGAGACATCCTTAGAGGGGGATCTGGGGGAACCTTCCGACTCATCCAAGTCGGTGTCCAACATGACAGACTCGGGGGAGTCTATGTGCTTCCTCTTGCACTTTCTTTTCCTAGGGGGTTCCCCTGAAACTTCAGGGGAGCCCTCGGAAGAGGAGGAGACACCCAAGGTGGGTACCCTATGCTTTGGATCTCTGCTGTCAGGTGTAAGAGGATGGCCAGAGACCGTAACAGGCACTACAGAGGGAGGAGCCGCAGAACTTAACCTTGGAGTGGACACTGGGTCCAGCACACTCCTCATCACATTGAAGGCTCCACTATCAGATACCAAAGGTAGCATCGGCTCCGAAGAGACCAGAACCGACAGAGAAGGCTCCGAAAATGATGTCGGGGCCGAACTAATCAGAGCTGAAGCTCAGAGAGGGAGAGCAAGATTGGACAAGGGTCCGATGCCACTCGCCCCTCGGAGCCGACAATGGAGTCTCGGCTCCCGGACCTCTCCACGGATGGAACCAATGAAGAGGTCGGAGGAAGTATCGGCTCCGACGTGGGCAATGTCATGGTTCCGACAAACTCCAGCTCCGAGCTCGAGAGATGAGTCGGAGGAGGAATGGATAGCTGTATCGAAGGAGCCACAGTCTGGTGAGATGGGCTCTGGAGCATTTGGGCCAGCGCCTGAGATCTTATGAGTCTACTGACCACCCTCTCGATGTCGTGGTCGGAGAGCCTGGATGACCTCGATGAATGAGTCTTATGACTCCACTCCAATAGGAGAGGGGACCTCTGAGCCGATCTGACGGACTCTAGCGAAGGGGACCTAGAGCACCTGCGCGCTGGGGTCGGCTCCAATGATGGTTTCGGAGCGGAAACCATTTTGCTCGCCTCGGAGCCAGCCGGAACCGAGGTCGGAGCCATCTCGATAACGCCAGTCCTCGGCTCAGAAGCTGGAGCCGAGGGTTTGGCGGGTTTTGACGACTTCCCCGAGCCAGACTTGGACGGGGAGTCATCAGGCTTTAACAAGCCCCTTAGGATGAGCTTGTTACGCCTTTCCTGCAGGACTCTTGAACTAAATCCATGACAAATGGAACAAGAGTCCTGCAGGTGTAAAGGCCCCAAGCAATAGACACAAGAACTGTGACCGTCTGTCAGAGACATTTTCTGACAGCACGAGTCACACTTCTTGAATCCCGAAACCTTAGGGTCCTTTGACATCCTGACAAAAAATAAAAAGGAACACAGTCAGTCCACACACACACACACTTATTTAAGTTAAGGAGAACTGACTAAAAAAACCCACACACACACACACTGAAAAGGGTGGGGGAAAACTAAGGAAAAACCCGTAGGCCCAAGATAAAAAACTAACTAAAGAAAGGGAAAAAGGGCTATCAAAAAGGGTAAGGCAGTTAAAAGGGACCTAAAGAAGGGTAACTAACTGGAAAAAAAAACTACTGAGACTGAATATATATCTGAAAAAGCACTTACTGACCAGAGCCAGTAAAAACTGACTACCTCGCAGTGAAGCGGCAAACGAGATCTGGGGAGTTAGCGCATGGTATTGTGGGATATAGGGCTGCCTCGAGCCGGTAAAAATAGCTCTTGAACTATAGTATAGGCCGAGTCGGAGCTGAGGATCGGCTCCGAACCCATCCAGCAAGAATGAAGGTGAGAATGACAACTTAACATCATCTGTTATCTGTTGCTGTCTTTTTTTGTCCTTTCCTCAGCCTTTGGAACAGAGTTCCCAGCTAGTAACAACACAAAGTGGTCTCATGGAAGAGTATTCTGCAGTACAGCAGAACCAAATGCTGTCCTGTTCCTAGAAAGTATATCCTAACTTGAAATGAGCTATGAATGTATGAGCATTGGACCAAGTTGCAGCAGCACCAATGTTATCTGTAGAAGGTCTGGATAAGAAAGCAGAAGAAGTGGAGACGTTCCTTGTGAAATAAGCTTGTGGTGGTCTTGGTAAGGACAAGCTTTTGTGTTTATAGACATAAGAAATACATTCAGTAAGCCAACATACTAATGCAACTGTAGACACAGATTGTCCCAACAGCCCATCCCAATAGCTTTTGAAAATGAAATGAACAACTGGTCTGACCTCCTGAAGTGCTTTGTTCTGTGTAGATAAATCTTCAGCTGTTTATGTACATGCAATAAATGAAGCATATATTCCTCTTTATTGGAAAACTTTGGGGAGAAGATTGGTAGCTTAATGGACTGGCTAAGGGCAAATTCAGAAGTTACTTTCAGAAGAAAGGATGGAATGGTGAGAACAGAAGCCGTGCCTTTATGAAAAATTATAAAAGGTGGCTGTCAAGATATAGCCTGAAGCTTTTCTAGCAGATGTAATGGGAACTAGAAAAATGGTTTTCCATGAAAAAAAAATTAAATTGGCCTTTGCTGTAGGTTCAAAGGGAAATTTGAGTTAAGACCTGGAGAATAATTGTCAAATCCCAAGGAAGAGTAGGATCCTTGATAGGTGGCTTGAGTGAAAACATTCTAGTCCAAATGGGTTCCCTGCAAGTACGGCATCTGCAAGGTCTCAAAATATCTAAGCACATCAAAAAAATGACCAGCAGACTGTGGCAGCAATAAACTTATATATTTTAAACAGTCACGATATCAGTATATAATATACAGACAGACCGGTTTCAGCTTATACCTTACTAAGCCTTCATCAGTGTAAAGATACAAAAAATACCAACCATTTATATACTGTATCTAAAACCTGGTGACTAATTAGAGATGTTCATTTAGCCCAGGGGCAAACAGCCCTCCCAATTTAATGATCCATTTTTTCTCTTTTGTATTAAGTAGTTTATGCCAACCTGATTTAGTATATTTAATTCTGAGGATTCTATCAATAATAATAAAGTGAAATGATGCTGTTTTGTGGGATTCAGTGTGTTTAAATAATGCATTTGTGTTTCTTTTATTTTTGATTGCACTAAAATGTTCTGATATTCTGTATTTCACTGCTCTTGACGTTTATCCTACATAGAAGGCAGAACATTTACAGATGGCAAGGTAAATAACCCAGTCTGAATTACAGTTGGCAAAGAAAGGGATATCAAATATTCGGCTAGTGTTTTTACTTCTAAAACTTTTAGTTTGTAGTATTCTGCGACATTGTGTGCAGTAACTACATGGAAAACATCCTATAGCAACCTGTCCCTCTAGGGTACTTTGTAGTCTATCCTTTTGCTTATGGGGTCCTTGCTTATAGTGATTAAAGAAGGACGGTAAGTTTTTTTCCCATTTCTAAAGGAAAACTGACATCTGTCCCCTAGTATAACAGAGAGCTTGTTATCAGCCATAAGAATTTTCCAGTTAAGTTGCACACTGTCCATTAATGTCCCAGTATTTCTACCATAAGTTGTCACAAACCTAAGTTTATCTTTTGATGCATCAGTCTTTGTCTGATATTGTAAGAGTTTTACTCTCTCCATTTTATCAACCATATTTTTGGCTTGTATAATGTGACCTACTTTATAGCCCCTTTCTCTAAATCTATTAGACAGGTCATCTCTGAAATTCAAATATGAGTCATTCTCCGAGCATATACATTTCACCCTCATATATTGAGATTTAGGAATATTTTTACATATATGTGGGGTGTGATAACTGGAGGCATGGAGAAGTGAATTGTATTCAGGGAACTTACGGTATATTTCTGTTGTCAAGGTGTTGTCTGGAGCTTTAATCACCATAACATCCATAAAAGTAATCCTTTCTTTGTCATGGTTCATCGCAAATTCAATCCCCCATTTATTTTCGTTCAGATATTCAACAAATTCTTCCAGATGTTCCTCATCCGATCTCTATACCATCCAGCAATCATCTAAGTATCTTTTCCAAATGTCTATCTCTTCTATATAGAGATTATGGGAGCTATCATATATAATTTGTTCCTCTATATATGCCATGAATATATCAGCATATATAGGGGCAAAGGAAGCCCCCATAGCTGTGCCTTTAATCTGTAAATAGCATTTATCTTGATACAAAAAGACTTTTTTAGTAAGTACATGCTCAGTGAGACCAAATGGCTAAGGGTCACCTTACAAACAGATTTACCCATCCTTGGTCTTGTAAAGCAGACAAACAATTGGTCTGAAGCTTGTATTTACCAGGCTCTGGATGGTAATTCATCACTGGGACTAAGCAGAAATTCCTTAAGATTCCAAGAGCAGAATGAGTTATTTTTTACACTTATTTCATTGAATTGCACTTCTGTAACCCTTATAATTGTGCTATACAGCTAATCTACTACATTTTGCACTGTTATAAAGCTTTTTATACTGTTTCACAGAATTTATGTACTGTTTTATACTATTTAACTGGATTTTTCATTGCTAGATACTATTTCATTACTCTAATTGCATGTTTACTGAATTACTTAACTGTAAACTGCTTTTTCATACTGAGAGTTGTATTTTCTGTTTGTGAGTGCTCTATCTGTGCTTTTCTGTGCATTTTTTTTGAGGTTTCTGTGTTCTAGTCAGGTATCATACAACTGATTTGTTTGCAGTTAAAAGCATTGTCTAGAGTCTCCTTGCTCCTTTATCTGTTTAAAACTTTCATTTAATGGCTAGAGCTAGTAGCTGTAATAGTTTTCCAACTGCCCTCCCTATTGGTGTCTTGTTCTTATACTTGGTGGCTTTGTAGTTGCCCACCCATATTGTAAATTTGATCTGGGACACTCCTCCCAGTCTACTGTCATTAGTTCATTCTACTCAATACAGAGAGACATTTGAGAAGGCCAATCCACTTAGATTCTTAACCTTGAATTATCTTCTGTTCCTGCTTTTTCATTTTCCACTTTACTAAAAAAAAAAAAAAAAAAAAACTAAGCTTGTTTTCTGCCTTTCCTGTAACTAGTCTAGTCCAGATTTGCTGTATCCAGGACTGTTTGCAAGCTCCTGAGCCCCCCCAAGCCTTTCGGTGTTGGAGGAAAGCCTTCTAGCTTATCAGTGGGAATGGTAAGCACTAGTTAACCTATCTACCACATAAGGACTGGTTTCTGGCCCAGAAATTCTAGTTATTAGCCTTTTGGGCAGTTTTCCCATCTCTCTCAACTTCCTGATTTAAAAGCTCGCATTAGCACTTGTTTCCCCCCTTTCCTGTAACTAGTTTAGTCCAGAAACAGATTTGTTGTATCCAGGACTGTTTGTAAGCTCCTGAGTCCCCCAAGCCTTTGTGTGTGGGAGGGAAGCCTTCTAGCTTATCAGTGAGAGTGGTAAGCACTAGGTAGCCTACCTACCACAAGAGGAGTGGTTTCTGGCCCAGAAATTGTAGTTTCTTGGCCATTTTGACAGTTTTTCCATCTCTCTCAACTTTCCAGTTTAAAAGCCCGCGTTTGCCCTTGTTTCCCACCTTTCCTGTAACTAGTCTAGTCCAGATACAGACCTGCTGTATCCAGGACTGTTTGTAAGCTTCTGAGCGGTGCCAGAGTCTGCTCTTCAATTTTTCCCTTAGAGCTACTAGTTCTCTCCTCTCTTGCACTTATACTAGCTTATTAGTCTAGCACTTTACCAGACTTCTTGTAGCAATTATTGTAGCATACAAAAGTACTACCAGCACTAAACATTCTACAAGGAAACAGATCCAGTACTTATTATCAATGCCCACCCCTCCAGTCATGTCTAAAGGTCAGTTCCCTGTGTTTTCTCCTATTAACCTGGTGAACGTGGGCATCCTGAGGCAATGCAGCAACTGCCTCAGGTACACCGACAACCCTCTCCTCTTACCTTCCAACACTCAGACTTGCAAGAGATGCACTTATATATCCAAATTGGAAGCCACGCACTCTCCAGCCAAGACCGGAATAGCTGGTTAAGAGGAGAAGGTCAACACTGAGATCCCTCATCAAATCCTCTAAAGCTAGCTATGAAAACACAACTGCAGCAGATAGTAAAGACAACCACAAGGCCTTCTACAGTTATGTAAATAATCTCCACAGCAATACCCAGATTTGCTCTGAGCTACTGCACAATGGTACCTCCTATACCAAGCCAACAGATATTGCCAGTATACTAGCCGACAGATTAATTGCCAACTTTACCCCCCCAAAAGGACCAGTCACTATACCAGTAGATTGCCAGGCACCCAGTATTACTGCTGCATAGGTTACAACAGCACTGTCCAAGGCCAAGAATACAGCTTCTATGAGACCTGACAATATCCCTGGTTGTGTTTGACATGAACTACAGAGTGAACTGGTGCCTCGTCTGTGTGCCCTGTTCAATCACAGCCTCACCTCAGACATTGTCCCTACCGAATGGCGCACTGCTAGTCATCCTTCTCCACAAACGAGGAGCAACTACAGACCCTGGGAACTATCTCCCCATTAGACTGACGAGTCTGATATGCAAAGCTATGGAACACATGATCATGGACCTAATAAACAAGGATATAGGGAATCTCCAAACTCTGGATCCCACACAGTTTGGTTTTGTGAAGGGTAGATCATGCCTGCTCAACCTGGTTGACTTCTTTGAGTCAGTCACCAGAGCTGTGGATGAAGGCAAGGTAGTTCATACAGCCTACCTTGATCTAGCCATGGCTTTTGATACCATTCCCCACTCAGGAAACATAAAAAAACTCATTAAGCTTGGCATCAACCCCTATACCACTAGGTGGGTTGCAAACTGGCTCACAGATAGAACCTACAGTGTGAAAATAGCTGACTCCAAGTCAGACTGCCAACTAGTCATGAGTGGAGTCCCACAGGGTTCGGTCCTGGGTCCTGTCCTGTTTGGTTTCTACTTCTCTGAAGTCCAGACCAACATGAAGGGACACTGGATGACAATGTTCACAGATGATTGCAAGATGGGATCTATTATTAACTCCCCAAGTGATGCTGACATCCTACAGAATGGCCTCACTGAGACCAACAACTGGTGTCAGAACCATGGCCTTAAGCTCAATGCAAAAAAAGTGTTGTAATTCCCTGTGGGAAAAACCCGGTTCCCATGAATTACCACATTGATGGTACTCTACTGAACACAGAAGGTGTTATAATAGATCTGGGAACACAGGTTGACAGTAACCTCTCTTTTGATCACCACATTGCCACTGTGGTCAGAAAGTCCTTTTATGCTGCACATCTCATTACTAAAAGTTTTGCATCTAGGAAGAAAGAGGTCATTATCTCCCTCTACTCTTCCCTCATTAGACCAATCATTGCATACAATGCCCCATTTGGCATATACCTCACTAGACACCTGCAACAACTGGAGAGGCCACAAAAGTACCTCACAAAGAGTATCCTAGGCCTTAAACACTTGTCCTATATGGACAGACTAAAAAAAAAACTCCAACTATTCTCTGCCTCATATCGCCTACTTAGAGGCGATCTCTGCTTGACTTACAAAGTGACGTCTGACCCAGCTCTGTTAGAAATGCTACATCTAAAGAAATCCCAACCCCTCTTCACCACATGCTCCAGAGACCTCAGCCTCATTACCATAATTACCAGAACATGCTGGAGGGTCAGGTTCATAACCCAGAGACTGCCCATGCAATGGAACAGACTTCCCATACATGTCAAGCAGAGCACCTCACTGACCCTCTTCATGAGAAGTCTTGATGAGTGGATGGGAAACACAAAATTCACCCCATGGATAACTCCAGTGGCTCTA
The DNA here is from genome assembly GCF_019279795.1 of Protopterus annectens. Taxonomy (NCBI): domain Eukaryota; kingdom Metazoa; phylum Chordata; order Ceratodontiformes; family Protopteridae; genus Protopterus; species Protopterus annectens. Next base: position 1,600,387,957 of record NC_056737.1, on the reverse strand, counting down.
CTCGACAGGAGCACTGGGAACTAAGGTAGGGTGGCACTATGCCAGGGTAATCCTATGGCTAGGCTTGTAAAGGCCCCAGGGCCATTAGCCTAGTACACACCTATGAACCTATTAACCTACAATCCTTAGTCCTGTCCAGATAAAATCTCAGCTGTCTGTGGACGTCTAGCATATGTAGCCAGTATTCGCCTTTGTTAGAGAAATTTGGAAAGAAAACTGGTAAATGAATGGACTGATTGATGTTTGACTCAGAGACCACCTTAGGAAGAAAAATAGTTGGTCCTCAAGGACACTCTGTCCTTAAGGAAGTTTATGTATGGTGGTTTCACACAAAATGCCTGCATTTCTGAAACCCTTCTGGCAGAAGTAATGGCCACTTGAGAAAGAGTTTTCCAGGAAAGAGACTTGAGTTGACAAGTAGCTGCTGGCTCATACGGGGTAATACTAAATATTGCAAAATGAATGTAAGATCCCATGGTGGTAAAGAATCCTTGAATGGAGGTTTAATACATAGGATTCCCTTAAGAAACACTTTACACAAGTGATGGCAGATTAAGGACTGGTCATAACCAATGCGAAAATTAGAGATGGCAGCTAGGTAACAGTTGAAGCAGCTGCTCCTAGTTAAAGAGGTTCACCAAAATCTAAAGTTTTTCAATCAGAGCTGAAAAGGGATACAAATTATTCTTAGAGGCCCAAAGAAAATCTTTTCCATTTACTGTAATATAATTTCCTGGTGGATGGTCTATGAGAAGCCAAAAGAATTTTACAGACAGGGAAGTTTTTTGTTAAAATGGAAATTTTGGGTGATTCATAGACCATTGGATTGCTAGAGTCCACTTTAATACTCTCATGTAGTATCTTGCTAAAGGTAAAAGAATTATGGAGGCCACCACTGACCCCAGAAGCTGAAAGACCAGTCTGGCTGGTAGTGACTGAGGAGACAGCAGATCTTTTGTTTGAAGCTAAAATTTGGCCAATTTGGATTGAGGAAGCTGAGATACTTAAAAAACTGTGCATAGATGAGCCCATTTGAACTCTGGTTTGGGTGGGAAGGAGATAAGACCTGTCGCAGTTGAGTGCGAAGATATAAATGGAGCAGGTAGTCCCTGGCACATGTCAGTAGATGCCGGGTAGGAGCCATAAGGAGTCAAGTCATTGAGATACAGAAACACCTGGTATCCCAGCAATCTCAGGTGAGCTGCAACCACTGCCATGCATTTGAGCACCCAGGGGCTGTAGTCAGTCCAAAGGGCAAGACTCTGAATTGAAAGTATTTTGCTCCAAGGCAGAATTGAAGGTACCTCCTGGGTCATCTATCTATTTTTATGTGATAGTACACACCCTGTAGAGCTACTGAGCACATCCGATCATCCTTCCTCAAAAGCAGGAGGATGGACTGTACTTTGATGGAACTTCGAGTGTTTGACAAAATTGGTTTAAGTGGATTATGTCCAGTATTGGCCTGACGTTCTCAATCTCCTTTGTCACCAGAGTCAGATCCAGCACAAGCAACCTAAGCAGTCGCCTTAGGGCCTCACTGGTTGGGAGGGGCCAGCTGGCCAGGGGGGCTGCCACAATATTTACTTTTTAATTCTCTAGTTAGAGCTGGCAGGTTAATTAATTTAACCAAGCTCAAATCCTGTACCTAATACAGGTGACAAGAGCCTGAATCCTCTACACCAACTACCAAACTATGAGTTTCAGTATATTTTAAAAGAATTGTGAGTTTTAGTACATTTTTAAGAACTTGTGAGTTTTAAGGGAAGAGGAGTTTACTGTTTGTCACTAAGTATTTTTTCAATATGCAATTGTTTTGTTTAGAAAAATAGAAGTTATGTACTCACCGTAATGTTCCATTGGAGCTGGGTCAGCTGTTATACAGCTCACACCAGCCAAAAACTCTTGAGCCATGTCTCTAACCACAATGCCCCTGTGTATATTACCTCAGATCGAGTTTGCAAATTACAGCAAGATGAAGTATCTATAATAAATGAAAGGAAGCCATGTCCAAAGTAAATACCCTAATGCAAACCCAGGACAAGGGTATGAACCTCCAGGAAATCTCAAAGGAGGGAAAAAGGAGGGTGGGATATCAAGAATGAATGAAGATCAACAACACAGATGGAACCTTATGGTGAGTATATAACTTCTTTATCTGATATTGTCAATCTTTGTTTATTCTTGACAGATGGGATAGAATCCTCAGCTACCTATAACCTGGGTGGTCTTATGGAAAGATATTCCTGAGAACCACAGAGCCAAAGGATGCTCTTCCCCTGGAGACCATATCCAATTTGTAATCAGTGATAAAGATATAAGTGTTGCCCAAGTTGCAGCTGCACATATTTTATCCATACAAGCCTTGGACTGAAAAACAGTTGAAGTGCAATAGGTCTGGTTGAGTGAGCCCTAACAGGTGCAGGCATTTTATGACTGTTCTGTTCATGAACAAAAGTAACGCAATCTTTTAAACATTTCGATAGGGTCACCTTACAAACAGATTTACCCATCCTTGGTCTTGTAAAGCAGACAAACAATTGGTCTGAAGCTTGTATTTACCAGGCTGTGGATGGTAATTCATCACTGGGACTAAGCAGAAATTCCTTAAGATTCCAAGAGCAGAATGAGTTATTTTTTACACTTATTTCATTGAATTGCACTTCTGTAACCCTTATAATTGTGCAATACAGCTAATCTACTACATTTTGCACTGTTATAAAGCTTTTTATACTGTTTCACAGAATTTATGTACTGTTTTATACTATTTAACTGGATTTTTCATTGCTAGATACCATTTCATTACTCTAATTGCATGTTTACTGAATTACTTAACTGTAAACTGCTTTTTCATACTGAGAGTTGTATTTTCTGTTTGTGAGTGCTCTATCTGTGCTTTTCTGTGCATTTTTTTTTTTTTTGAGGTTTCTGTGTTCTAGTCAGGTATCATACAACTGATTTGTTTGCAGTTAAAAGCATTGTCTAGAGTCTCCTTGCTCTTTTATCTGTTTAAAACTTTCATTTAATGGCTAGAGCTAGTAGCTGTAATAGTTTTCCAACTGCCCTCCCTATTGGTGTCTTGTTCTTATACTTGGTGGCTTTGTAGTTGCCCACCCATACTGTAAATTTGATCTGGGGCACTCCTCCCAGTCTACTGTCATTAGTTCATTCTACCCAATACAGAGAGACATTTGAGAAGGCCAACCCACTTAGATTCTTAACCTTGAATTAATCTTCTGTTCCTGCTTTTTCATTTTCCACTTTACTAAAAAAAAAAAAAAAAAAAAAAAAAAAACTAAGCTTGTTTTCTGCCTTTCCTGTAACTAGTCTAGTCCAGATTTGCTGTATCCAGGACTGTTTGCAAGCTCCTGAGCCCCCCAAGCCTTTCGGTGTTGGAGGAAAGCCTTCTAGCTTATCAGTGGGAATGGTAAGCACTAGTTAACCTATCTACCACATAAGGACTGGTTTCTGGCCCAGAAATTCTAGTTATTGGCCATTTGGAGAGTTTTTTCCATCTCTCTCAACTTTCTGATTTAAAAGACCGCATTTGCACTTGTTTCCCCCTTTCCTGTAACTAGTCTAGTCCGGATACAGTTTTGCTGTATCCAGGACTGTTTGTAAGCTCCTGAGCCCCCCAAGCCTTTCTGTGTTGGAGGGAAGCCTTCTAGATTATCAGTGGGAGTTAAGTAACCTATCTACCACATAAGGAGTGGTTTCTGGCCCAGAAATTGTAGTTATTAGCCTTTTGGGCAGTTTTCCCATCTCTCTCAACTTCCTGATTTAAAAGCTCGCATTAGCACTTGTTTCCCCCCTTTCCTGTAACTAGTTTAGTCCAGAAACAGATTTGTTGTATCCAGGACTGTTTGTAAGCTCCTGAGTCCCCCAAGCCTTTGTGTGTGGATGGGAAGCCTTCTAGCTTATCAGTGAGAGTGGTAAGCACTAGGTAGCCTACCTACCACAAGAGGAGTGGTTTCTGGCCCAGAAATTGTAGTTTCTTGGCCATTTTGACAGTTTTTCCATCTCTCTCAACTTTCCGGTTTAAAAGCCCGCATTTGCCCTTGTTTCCCACCTTTCCTGTAACTAGTCTAGTCCAGATACAGACCTGCTGTATCCAGGACTGTTGTAGCTTCTGGCGGTGCCAGAGTCTGCTCTTCAATTTTTTCCCTTAGAGCTACTAGTTCTCTCCTCTCTTGCACTTTTACTAGCTTATTAGTCTAGCACTTTACCACACCAGACTTCTTGTAGCAATTATTGTAGCATACAAAAGTACTACCAGCACTAAACATTCTACAAGGAAACAGATCCAGTACTTATTATCAATGCCCACCCCTCCAGTCATGTCTAAAGGTCAGTTCCCTGTGTTTTCTCCTATTAACCTGGTGAACGTGGGCATCCTGAGGCAATGCAGCAACTGCCTCAGGTACACCGACAACCCTCTCCTCTTACCTTCCAACACTCTGACTTGCAAGAGATGCACTTATATATCCAAATTGGAAGCCACGCACTCTCCAGCCAAGACCGGAATAGCTGGTTAAGAGGAGAATGTCAACACTTGCACCCACACCACATGGAACACATAGCCCTCCAGAACACACACCAGCACTCCTTTCACATAAAGACACAAGCCACACACCCACCTTCCCAGAGGCTGTCAATAAAAATCTACTCAAGCAGCAGACACCTCCAAGGCAGAAACACACTGGACCACCACAACATAACACTAATCACGAGACACATAACTCTCCTAAACAGTGTGCAACTCAACCGAAGCCCCTAAGACAAAACAGCATGCCCAACACACTAGTCATAGGTGACTCGATAGTGAGGCACATTGATGTCCCACTCACTAGGATGAATAAGGAGAAAGTAACAGTCAGCTGCCTATCAGGTGCCAGTATCCACCACATAACGCACGCACTCAGGTCCCTCAACAGGTACAAATATGACTCTGTCATTGTACATGTGGGTGTGAATGTCCTGAGACGTACCTCCCTAGACTACATGAAAAGAGACATGGAGGAGCTCTCGGATTATGTAGCTCTGGCGAGTATGACCCTAGCCCTGAGCAGCATCCTACCATCACTCAGAATTATACCACAGTACAAGCAGAAAATGATTGATTTCAAAAATTGGCCAAGTTTCTAGTGTCATTCTAAGAGGATCCAATATCTGTGTGCCTGGGATGACATGACTGACAGATCTCGATGCTTTGCAAGAGATGGCCTGCAACTGTCACTTCTGGGCTTCCGGATACTGGCCAAGGCTCTTGCCACCCCTATAGTGCCTTTTTTAGATGGTGTTCCAAAGACCAAATTACCACTGTAACAGCTACAAACAAATGAAATCTGAGGGTCATGCTGCTCAACGCTAGAAGTCTAAATCTCAAAATACCCTCACTCGAAGCACTCCTTAAAATGGAGAACATCGACATTTGGCGTGTAACAGAGACCTGATTCCAGGCAGCAGAAAGCACCCCTGCACTATCAGGCTATAACTCATTCCACACCTTTTGGCCCCAGAACTTGGACCGAAGCTCCAAAGGCAGTGGTGTTCCCATATTCATAAAGGATGCGCACACCTCCAGACTGGTAGCCCAACATAACACATCTGAGATACTTCAGGTGCAGTTAACATTGGGTAAGACAGAGCTTCAGGTCATAGCCTGGTATAGGTCCTCAACCATGTCCCAAGACTTGCACTTCATGTTCCTAAGCACCTTGGAGAATATTAGGGTCTAACCTAATACTCTCTTAGTAGGCGATTTCAACTACCCCTCCATTAACTGGGTAAACTACTCACGTACCAATACACTTGCCCAATGTTTCCTGGAGTTCATTAATTCCAATGCCCTGGACCAGCTCATTCTTACCCCCACTAGAGGTAGCAACATCCCTGACCTGGTCATTACTAACGTGGGCAGCCGTTGCTCTACAACAATAGTCAGCTCCTCCCTGGTTAGATCCGACCACAAGCTAATCACCTTGGAAATCCACATCCCTCCCATCCCCTCCCGCAAAGGTAACCACCATGAAAAACTTCTCCACAGCTAACTTTGGGCTCCTAAAAACAGAGGTGGCTAACTTCACGGCACCCATGCAAATGGAGAATAGCTGCATGACTGCAGAATCATACACCAATGCACTGTACGAACACATACACAAATGCATGGATTTTGCCATACCCGATGGACCGAAGACATTCTCCTCCAAAACAAAGAAGCCAATTTGGTGGTCCTCTGCCATAAACAAACTCTACAACAGGAGGAGGAAACTGATGTGGAATAAAGTGAAGTCACAAGACTGGAAAAACTCCCTTATCAGCCTCAACAAAAAGTTGAGATCCCTCATCAAATCCTCTAAAGCTAGCTATGAAAACACAACTGCAGCAGATAGTAAAGACAACCACAAGGCCTTCTACAGTTATGTAAATAATCTCCACGGCAATACTCAGATTTGCTCTGAGCTACTGCACAATGGTGCCTCCTATACCAAGCCAACAGATATTGCCAGTATACTAGCCGACAGATTAATTGCCAACTTTACCCCCCCAAAAGGACCAGTCACTATACCAGTAGATTGCCAGGCACCCAGTATTACTGCTGCATAGGTTACAACAGCACTGTCCAAGGCCTAGAATACAGCTTCTATGGGACCTGACAATATCCCTGGTTGTGTTCGACATGAACGACAGAGTGAACTGGTGCCTCGTCTGTGTGCCCTGTTCAATCACAGCCTCACCTCAGACATTGTCCCTACCGAATGGCGCACTGCTAGTCATCCTTCTCCACAAACGAGGAGCAACTACAGACCCTGGGAACTATCTCCCCATTAGACTGACGAGTCTGATATGCAAAGCTATGGAACGCATGATCATGGACCTAATAAACAAGGATATAGGGAATCTCCAAACTCTGGATCCCACACAGTTTGGTTTTGTGAAGGGTAGATCATGCCTGCTCAACCTGGTCGACTTCTTTGAGTCAGTCACCAGAGCTGTGGATGAAGGCAAGGTAGTTCATACAGCCTACCTTGATCTAGCCATGGCTTTTGATACCATTCCCCACTCAGGAAACATAGAAAAACTCACTGAGCTTGGCATCAACCCCTATACCACTAGGTGGGTTGCAAACTGGCTCACAGATAGAACCTACAGTGTGAAAATAGCTGACTCCAAGTCAGACTGCCAACTAGTCATGAGTGGAGTCCCACAGGGTTCGGTCCTGGGTCCTGTCCTGTTTGGTTTCTACTTCTCTGAAGTCCAGACCAACATGAAGGGACACTGGATGACAATGTTCACAGATGATTGCAAGATGGGATCTATTATTAACTCCCCAAGTGATGCTGACATCCTACAGAATGGCCTCACTGAGACCAACAACTGGTGTCAGAACCATGGCCTTAAGCTCAATGCAAAAAAAGTGTTGTAATTCCCTGTGGGAAAAACCCGGTTCCCATGAATTACCACATTGATGGTACTCTACTGAACACAGAAGGTGTTATAATAGATCTGGGAACACAGGTTGACAGTAACCTCTCTTTTGATCACCACATTGCCACTGTGGTCAGAAAGTCCTTTTATGTTGCACATCTCATTACTAAAGGTTTTGCACCTAGGAAGAAAGAGGTCATTATCTCCCTCTACTCTTCCCTCATTAGACCAATCATTGCATACAATGCCCCATTTGGCATATACCTCACTAGACACCTGCAACAACTGGAGAGGCCACAAAAGTACCTCACAAAGAGTATCCTAGGCCTTAAACACTTGTCCTATATGGAGAGACTAAAAAAAACTCCAACTATTCTCTGCCTCATATCGCCTACTTAGAGGCAATCTCTGCTTGACTTACAAAGTGATGTCTGACCCAGCTCTGTTAGAAATGCTACATCTAAAGAAATCCCAATCCCTCTTCACCACATGCTCCAGAGACCTCAGCCTCATTACCATAATTACCAGAACATGCTGGAGGGTCAGGTTCATAACCCAGAGACTGCCCATGCAATGGAACAGACTTCCCATACATGTCAAGCAGATCACCTCACTGACCCTCTTCATGAGAAGTCTTGATGAGTGGATGGGAAACACAAAATTCACCCCATGGATAACTCCAGTGGCTCTACTCGACAGGAGCACTGGGAACTAAGGTAGGGTGGCACTATGCCAGGGTAATCCTATGGCTAGGCTTGTAAAGGCCCCAGGGCCATTAGCCTAGTAAACACCTATGAACCTATTAACCTACAATCCTTAGTCCTGTCCAGATAAAATCTCAGCTGTCTGTGGACGTCTAGCATATGTAGCCAGTATTCGCCTTTGTTAGAGAAATTTGGAAAGAAAACTGGTAAATGAATGGACTGATTGATGTTTGACTCAGAGACCACCTTAGGAAGAAAAAGAGTTGGTCCTCAAGGACACACTGTCCTTAAGGAAGTTTATGTATGGTGGTTTCACACAAAATGCCTGCATTTCTGAAACCCTTCTGGCAGAAGTAATGGCCACTTGAGAAAGAGTTTTCCAGGAAAGAGACTTGAGTTGACAAGTAGCTGCTGGCTCATACGGGGTAATACTAAATATTGCAAAATGAATGTAAGATCCCATGGTGGTAAAGAATCCTTGAATGGAGGTTTAATACATAGGATTCCCTTAAGAAACACTTTACACAAGTGATGGCAGATTAAGGACTGGTCATCGCAACCAATGCGAAAATTAGAGATGGCAGCTAGAGTAACAGTTGAAGCAGCTGCTCCCTAGTTAAAGAGGTTCACCAAAAAATCTAAAGTTTTTTTCAATCAGAGCTGAAAAGGGATACAAATTATTCTTAGAGGCCCAAAGAGAAAATCTTTTCCATTTACTGTAATATAATTTCCTGGTGGATGGTGTATGAGAAGCCAAAAGAATTTTACAGACAGGGGAAGTAATATTACATTGCCTGGCAACTACTGAAATTGGAGAACCCACGCCATGAGCTTGAGGGAGTGAAGGTCCAGGTGTGACGGCCCTTGGGGGTGTAACAACAGATCTGGAACTGGGTCCAGAATGCAAGGTCAATGAACCAAGTGAGGCCATAGGAAGGGAAACCAAACTTGCTTGGGCTAGAATGAGGCAATGAGTATTACTCTAGATTGCAACCTCTGGGCTTTCTTCAGAAAAAGGGGAATGAAGGTAACTGGGGAAAGTGCATAAAGGAGACCCGGGGGCCAATCTAGGAGGATGGCATCTCTCAGTGACTCTCACTGTGGAGGGAATAAGGGAAAGTATGTGCAGCTCTTGTTGTTTACTGGGGAAGCAAATAGGTCACAGCAGGGCTCGTTCCATTGGAGAAATATTTGTTTTGCCACTTTGGGATTCAGAAACCACTCATGTGGCAGTAGGATGTGTCTGCTCAACTTGTCTGCTATCACACTGTAACTCCCCGGGATGTGCATTGCCACAAGATCTCCCCCATTGCCAAACTCTGAGATCTCCTCAGCAGAGGGGTAGGACTTAGTTCTCCCTTGTTTGCTGATGTACATACTACCAACATGTTGTGTAACTGGAGTGCAACCGTTCCTGCAGGAAGAACATTCTGAAAGGCTTGGAATGCTAGGAGCACTGCTCTCATCTCCATGTATATGTCCAAGTAAGCCTCTTGCGGAGATCAAGTGCCTTGGACTGTCTATCCCAGATAATGCCCCCCACCCCATCTGGGAGGCATTCGTGGTCACTATGGCCTTGGGCTGAGGGGGAACAAAGGGACGGCCCATAAGGATCTCTTCTGACTCCATCCAAAAAGACAGATCTTTCTTGCAAATTTCGTTATCAAGATTGGGTAACTTAATGAGCGAGTAAGGATACATCATTGTGAGGCTTGAAGCCATTGAAGTATTCTCATGTAAAACTGTGCCATGGGAACTAAGGTGATAGTTGTTGCCATGGAACCCAGGGTTTGAAGAACAAGAATAGTGGGCACTTTTTGTTTCGGTAAAATGGACTGGACTTGGCATCTTATTTCTTGCAGTCTGTAAAGGGGTAGAGAGGCTATGCAGGAGACTGTATTGAGTCGTACTCCGATGTACTCCAAGTCTTGAGTGGGGGACAGCTGAGACTTCTCATAATTCACTGTGATATTGAGCAACTTAAAGAGGTGTGTGATGAACTCTAAGTTTTGGATCAGTAGATGTCTGGTGGGAGTGGTGAGGAGCCAGTCATCTCTCACAATGGCCACCATACATTTGGTGAACAACCTGGAGGCTGTAGTGAGATCAAATGGTAGCGTTCTGAACTGGTAATGATGGGCTACCAGCTGAAAGTGGAGAAACCTTCTTGAATGCTTGTCTATTTTTATGTGATAATACACATCTTGAAGGTCTATAGAGCACATCCAATCATATTTTTCTAGAAAGGGAAGAACAGACTGAACTGTGACCATCCAGAATTTTGTCTGTTGGACAAACTTGCTTAGAAAACTGAGGTTAGTATGGGCTGCCAGACCCCCATCTTTTTTGGCATTAAAGAATCTTGAGTAAAACCTGGATTCTAACTGGTCTGGTTGGACTTCTCGGATGACTCTTTTTTGCAGCAGCCTGTATATTTCTTAGGTGCCTTGATCCCTTTGATGAGGTGGAACATCTAGGATTTTTGTTTGAGATGGAGAATTATGTTGAAGGAAATACTGTACCCTCTGGAAATGATTTTCTGCACCCACAAATCGGATGTTATTTGTTTCCAGGCTGACAGGTGTACAGAAAGCCATCCTCCGACTTCTTCCAGAGGTAAGCAATTGGGCCTTCTTTCAGGAGCACTTGTAGGGCTGTCCAGAAAAGGAATCCCTGGACCCCTGGTTTTGTGGACCACCTCTGCCTTGGGGTCGGCATCTTCCATCTTCCATCTGAGCTCTCCCCTCTGTCTAGGCAGGAGTTGCTGCCGCGTGTGTCATGGAAAGGTCCCTGAGACTTCTTGAACCACATTTTCCTACTCCTTTGATTCCTGGAGAAGGATCATTGAGGGGTGGAAAAATGAATGCTCACTGCAGACAGGGTCTTACCATACTTTTCACACCTGGCAAGTGTGTACTTTACTTTAAGGGCTGCACAGGGAAGATCCATCAAAAGGAGTGCTGATGAAGGAAGACTTGAAGGGCTCCACAAAGTCACACAAGTGCATCCACGCATGTCGCCTAATGGCAGCGCTGGAACCTGCTGCTCTGGTCATCCCTTCGACTGCATGGATGATGAGTCACATGAACAAGTTTGATATAGACTCCAGGGTGGCTAGCTGTGAGGCGACCTTATCTTGTACCTTGGTGGACACGGCCCCAGCTAGAGAATAGGGTCTATGGCATCAGGAGCCTTCCAAGCCCACTGCATGATTAGCTTGACAAGGTTGTCAGCAGGTGGGGACACCCAGGAGATAGATGGTTGAGCACCAAATGCTTACATGGTTTCCTCCAAGGATGGGTCTTGGACTTCTAGTTTCCCCTCTGTTTGAAAATTTCTAGGATGTCTTCAAAGGAAACATCCTTAGGAGGTGAGCAAGGGGAGTCCTCTCCTTCATCGAAATCCATGTTCTCTGTGGTAGATTCTTCAGGGGAATCTAGATGCTTCCTCTTGCATGTCCTCTTTCGGGGTGGCTCCTCAATGGGGATCTCTGGGGAGGAATCAGAAGAGGAGGGGCCCTGTAACTGGGTAAGTTGAAGCTTCAGTGCCTGCTGTCCTGTCATAGAGATTGATGTCAACTCTGGACCAGAGGAAAGGGAAATGTGGCACTCCAATGTGGGTAAGGCCAGCTGGGAGCCTGTGGAGGCTAAAGCCCTCTCCATAATCCGAAAGTTGGCACCACGGGAGCCCAGAACCAAGAAGGACCACCTCGGAACCGAGGTCACACCCTGCTCCGAAGGACCTCCCTCCAAGTTTGAAGCCAGGGAAGGACCCGAAACCGTCAAAGTTTCTGGAACAGAGATCAGCACCATAGCCAAACTAGGTGCTGACCCAGAAACCATGGAACCGACAGAGGGTTCTTGACCCTGAGACTCAGTCAGGTCCACAGTAGGAACCGATGATGTTAGAGCGACCTCCAGTACCAAGGTAGACACATCCAACAGCACTGAAACAGCTGGAACTGGGGGGATATCAAAGTGCTGGGCTCAGAAACTGCAGTCAAAGTCGGAGTAGGATAAGTAGGTGTCCCAGGAAAAAAGGTCCCCAATTCAGATGGGAAAGGGACCTGAGAAGGGGCAGGGATTCCTCTGGTCAGCAACTGTTGATCCACCAACCGTATGACATCCAACTCTGAGAGACTTCTGGAGAACTGTTCTGAAGGGGCCAAAGGAGAGTCTGGTCTTTCAAGGAATGGACTATATAGTTGTCCCATGTAGGGGTCTATAGTAGGGGAATATCTCGCCCTGTGCATCTTCAATATAGGCTAGAGGGCGGGCTATGGCTGTATTGGTGCTGATGTAGAAATTTGTGGAGCAGAAGGTGAAGTCAGTGCTGAGCCAGAACCTATAGAGGCTGGCACCAACAAGGATGTTGATGGCACCGTAGAAGTTGACTGTGCCGAGGAGGCACTAGTTTTGAAGTTTTGAAACCTTGGCCATCAGTTCCGAAGTGCACAGAACTGAGAATTTACATTTAGAAGTCTCTGAAACTAAGGGTGAGGTTGGTACTGAAAGGCTTTTCTTTTTTAGAATATCCCATTTAATGTCTGCCTTGGACAAGACTTTGCTAACAGGGGATTTAAATAGACCTTTAAGCAAGAGCTTATTCCTGCACTCTGCTAAGGTTCTATGACTGAACCCCTTACATAAATCATAATCCAAATCTAAATGAGGTGCCCCTAAATGGTAGACACATGAAAGATGCCCATTGGAATTAGGCATCTTTCTATCACAGTCTTGGCAATGTTTAAAACCTGACATGTCTTTCAATGGTTTGTCAGTCATAGCAGGTTTATCAGACATATTCAAGTTTAGTAAAGGGTGAAACAAAAACACGCCCATAAATTACACACACACACACAAAGGGAAAAAGAGAAGTAAAGAAAAAGAGACACGATCTACCAACAATGGTAGATAATATTACCTGAGGTAAAAGGGGAAAGTACCAATGATGGTACTAAAGGAAAACCCACAAGGGTTAAAAGAAAAAGAGGGTAGATGAAGGTAATACATCACTATATAAATACACAAGAAGAAATCATGAGAGAATGAGGAGAATTAAGGATAAATATTGTTAAAGTTATACCAACAAATTTAGAAATTAGAAACAACATTTAGCTGAGAGAAGGTTGATGCATCTTGCTGACAGAGCAGCAAACGAGACCTGAGGTAATATACACAGGGGGATTGTCGGTAGAGACATGGCCCAAGAGTTTTTGACTGGTGCAAGCTGTAAAATGGTCAAGCTGGTTCCAACGACTGGAATTGATTCCCATCTGTCAAGAATAAAGAAAGACTGACAACATCAGATTGATTGTTACTGTTTGTGCTAGAGAACTTGAAATCAGTGTTAGCAGCACAACAGGTAGCATACTAGCTTTTGATGCAGAAGGCTGTGGGTTCTGCTCCCAAATCAAGTAGACAGATTGCTGACAGTATGCTGTACTTTAAGGGGGGCTGTGGTGTGGTGTTGCAGTCCTGAGTGTGTTCTCCTTTTGATGCCATGCCTTGCAACTATGAACCTATTGTCAGTTTGCCGTCCATTCACTATTGCAATATTACCATCTTACTGATTTTTTTTTTAATGTAACATTTTGTAGATGAAGCACTGAAATGTAAAGTTGTTTGCTAGTAGCAACCTCTTCATTAGTTACAGATCTCTAATATGGAATTGTTCAGATGACTTTTACTTCTGGTGAAATTAAGCATATTTACTGATATTGATGGAAAGCAATAAAAAAAGTTTGAGTGGCCTTTTACAACTGACATTTTCTAAAATGGGCAGTTTTGTCATTATTGGTTCATATGTTTCATTTCACTGCTTAATGGAATAATGTTTAAAAAAAGTTGCGTCTTACCATAAAGTTCCATCTGTGTGGTTGATCTTCTTTCATTCATCACTGATGGGTTCGGTTCCGAGCCCTCAGAACTGAGTCGGCCTAATGCCAAGCTCCTGCCTGCCAAAGACACCTGAGCTAAGCTTCTACCAATAGTGCCCTTCTCCCTGTTAGCTCAGATCAAGTTTGCCCATCTTGTATTAGTAAAGCAGAGGCCATTTCTGCGCAAATGCCCTAACTCACCACTTGGACCCAAAGTATCCCCCAGGAGCCTTTGGAGGGGGAAGGAGGGTGGGAAGTGATGAATGAAAGAAGATCAACAACACAGATGGAACAATATGGTAAGATATAACTTCTTTATCTGATGTTAATCTTCTTTCCATACATCACTGATGGAACAGAATCCCCAGCTACCTTGTGTTCCTTGGGCGGCCCTTATGGACGAACGTTCCTGAGTACCATTGAGCTGATGGCAGCTCTCCCTCTGGAGACCACATCCAATTTGTAATGATTAATAAAAGTGTGGGGATTAGCCCATGTGGCTGCTACATAGATATCATCCATAGAGGCTCTGGAATGGAAGGCTACAGACGTTGCCATAGATCTGGTGGAGTGGGCTTTAATATCCTGTGGTATAGGTTGTTTTGCAAGTGAATAAATATAGCGTATGCAGTCCCTTAACCATTTTGATAAAGTGACCTTGAAGACAGAATTTCCCATTCTAGCCCCAGAGAAGGAAATGAACAGTTGGTCAGTTTTATGTATTGCTTTGGTTCTGTCTAAATAAAACCTCAGTTGTCTGTGTACAGCCAAAGAATGTAGGCAGTATTCCCCTTTATTAGTAAAATTTGTGAAAAATACTGGCGAATCAATGGTCTGACTGATGGAAAAATCTGAAACAACTTTGGGGAAAAAAGATGGGTTTGTCCGGAGTGATACTCTGTCCTTGTGGAAGATTAACTAGGGCCTTTTAATGCATAATGCCTGAAACTCAGACATTTGCTTGGCTGACATAATGGCTGCCAGGAAAAGGGACTTCCAAGATAAGAATTTGAGGTTGCACTTCACTACAGGTTCAAAAGGGGGTTAAATTAAGGAACGTGAGGTTCCATGGCTCTATAGGTTGTCTGATTGGAGGCCTAATGTGAGAGACCCTTTAAGAAATGTTCTGCATAACCAAAGAGAGATGAGGGGAGAATCATCCAACCCATTATGATAGTCAGAGATAGCTGCTAGATGTACTTTTATGGTAGAATTTGTAGCTCCATCTTCGAAGAATTTTGACAGGTATTGTAAAACTGCTGTGACTGAAGCCAAGTACGGATCTAGCCTCCTTTTCTTAGACCAAATAGAGAACCTCTTCCATTTGTCTAGATATAGTCTTCTGGTGGATGGTTTGTGAGAGTCCAGGATAATGTCATGTACAGGTGAGGGAAGATCATCCTGCCTGGTGATTAACGGAAGTGGAGAAACCAAGCTGTCAGCTTGAGACTGGACAGATAGATTCTGGTGACTCAACCCTTGAGGCTGAGAAATCAGGTCTGGAAGAGGGTCCAGAATCCACGTTCGACATAACAGATGACGCCAAAGGAAGGGGAACCAAACTTGTCGAGGACAAAAGGGGGCTATGAGGATCACTTTGCATTTCAATCAAATAGCTTTCTTTAAGAATTGGGGAATCAGATGGATGGGGGGATAGGCATATAGCAGCCACGTGGGCCAATCAAGAATCAGAGCATTCCTTGGGGAGTCCCACTGTGGGGGGAAACAGGGCAAAATAGTTGCTGCATCTGTTTGATGGGGAGGTGAATAGGTCGCAGCAAGGCTGGCCCCAATGGCTGAAAATTTGTGCCACTACGTCAGGATTGAGGGACCACTCATGAGGCAGGAGAATACATCTGTTTAACTTGTCTGCAATCAAATTGGAATTCCCAGGGATATGCACTGCTGTCAGAAAGCGGTTAGAAGCTATTGCTCACTGCCAAATTCTCATGGCCTCTCAACACAGGGGATAGGACTTAGTTCCTCTTTGTTGATATACCAGACTACTGACATGTCTGCATGAATTGCAATCATTCCAGAAGGGAGGACAGATTGGAATGCTTGCAATGCCAACAGCACTGCCCTCAGTTCTAGAACGTTGATATGCAGGTTAGCCTCCAAAGTGGACCATGCCCCTTGGACTGTCTTTCCCTGGAAAAGCCCCCCCCCACCTTATCAAGGAAGCATCCATGGTCACAATGACTTTGGGTTGGGGGGGTGGAATGGATGGCTCCAAAGGTCTGTGACTTTCCTGCCCAGTGTCCTAGGAAGGTGGCTTGTGTCAGCTGTAGCTCAGGGGGAAAGGAGGTCTGGGGTTCCAATGTCGGTGGAATGCTTCCAGAAGCAAGTGCCCTCTCCATAGCTCGGAAAGCAAGTCCATCCAAAGAGGGATGGGAGCCTGGAACTGAGAAGGACAGCCTTGGAACTGGAGTCACACCCTGCTCCATCGCACCTGCTCCCAAGGATGCAGCCTCAAGCAGGATCGGTGCAGACAGAACTCCCGGCACCGTGGACGGAACCATCGACACACTTGGAACCGTGCCACGAGCCGAAGAGCCTGCAGCCCAATCACGAGGTTGAGGAAGGCCCAATTCAGTGGGGACAGAAGGCCAAAGGGACAGTCCCGGAGCCCCAGTGAGGTCCACTGGGGCTCCAGGACTGTCCCTTTGGCCTTAATGCCTAGTTTAGTGGGGACTGAAGGCCAAAGGGACAGTCCCAGAGCCCCAGTGACGTCCACTACAGGAGCCGGGACTGGGGGTTCTGAAAACTCCATCGGAGCTGAAGACTTTGGAACTAGTATGGTCAACGGAGGAGAGTAGGATGGAGTCTGTGGAGAAGCCACCCCAAGTCCTGCAGGAAGATGGGTCCTAGACAAATTAGGTATCCCCCTGGCTGTCAACAGCTGGTCCACAAGACGCACCATGTAAAGTTGTGAAAGGCTCCTGGTGGATCTAATGGATACTCCCGACAGAAAGTCACATTCTAGGAATGGACTGTAAACTTGTCCTAGAAATGGGTCTGCAGATGTAGAGTATTGAGTCCGTGGTGTGGAATCTACCGGCACTGATGTCTCAAGTTTGGAGACTGGAAGATGTGGTGTCAGCACTGTCGCTATCGGGACCATGAAAGGACTCGGTGCTGAAGGGCACTCGAAGCTGACATGGAAGGATCAGTAGCAAGCGGAATCGCAGAGATAGGCATCGAAGGCGTGCACTGTGCCAAAGTCATAGGAGTCTTTGTAAAGTCAGTAGTCAGTGCTGGAAACAGTATTGGAGCCGAAGTTGGTACTGATATAGGAACAGTAGTAGCCGGAACAGAAGAGGTCGGTGCTGATGAGGAGGACTTATGCTCTGAAGATAACTTAGGTACCTTAGGCTTTACAGGTTTTCTCTGGTCACCAGATGGTGAAGAGGGGACAGAGTGGGAACTTTTCTTATCCTTGGTCGGACAGGATGAGACCTCCATAACAGAAATGGCCTCTGAAAAGGGCGGCTTAAGGAGGCCCTTCAGAATCAGCTTGTTTTTTGCGCTCGTTCAAGGTGTGCTGACTAAAACTGACAAATCACACAAGGGGGTTGCACTGAAAGAAGGGGCACCCCCAAACAATAAACACAGTCGTCATGGGAATCACTGTTGCACAGTTTACCCTTACATGAAGTACAATGCTTAAACCTGATGTGCCCTTTTTATCGGTCATCATGAAAAAAACACACACAAGTTAAATAGAAAACTAAAGTAAAGAGTTCTAACTCTACTATATCTTTGTCTAATATGTCTATATAACCACTATAGCTACATCTAAATATATATCAAAACACACACAACCAGCTAGTTGAAAAAGGGAACAAGAAGAAATACCACTGATGGCATTCAAGAAATACCACAAGGGTAGGAAAAAAGACCGTACCACCAATGGTACTTAAACATTACCAAATGGGTAGAAACAGAAGAGTAAAAGGTCTAAATATAGCTTTAAACTTATAGAAATATCAATATGAACAACAAGAAATAAGAGAAATACAAAATATCCTGAAAATATATCAAACATTTTCCACTTAGCTGAGAGCTCGGCTAAAACATGGCTTTACAGCTATGCAGCAAACGAGATCTGGGGTAACAGGGAGAAAGGCACTATGGATAGAAGCTTAGCTCGAAAATTTTTGGCTGGTGCAAGCTTGGTATTAGGCCGACTCGGTTCCGAGGGCTCAGAACCAAACCCGTCAGTGATGAATGGAAAGAAGATTAACAACATCTGATTTACAATTTTAAAGCACACTAACAAATGGTGCTGTATTATACAAGGAATATAATTTAATGCAATCGGGAATATAAATGAAAGAACACATGCATGTATGCATGGTCCTAAAGGGGCGTACGGTTTGAAAACAATCCAAAGATAAACTTCATCCACCACTGCCAAGTTGAATTTTCTTTGAACTTGGGTTTCAATGTCATTTCAATGAATGCAAGTTTCAAGGGCAGAGAAGTTTGCTGTTAAGGCTCTGTTTTCATTGTCAGAATGTTTTGTTTTATTTAGCAAATATCTCTTATGCTGTAAAATCTGAAATAAACGTTTTACATTAAATCCAAATATCTGTAATCATTGTAGAAGTAAAGAAGAAAGCATGCACACTGACAGTTTGAACAATGTTTATAATAATAACTGGGGAGAAATAGCCAAGTAATGAGACACTGGAATGGCTGCCAGGGGGGTTTATCCATTACTCTGCCTAGGGCCCCACTTGATCATGGTCCTGCTCTGTTTGGCACCAAAAAGAATTTTGAATAAGTTCTGAATCTTTGGTGGTCTCGTGGGTCCTCCTGGACGATTCGTTTTCTTACTAGCTTTTCTATTTCTGAGGCTGATTTCTTCCTC
Source organism: Protopterus annectens (assembly GCF_019279795.1). Classification (NCBI taxonomy): domain Eukaryota; kingdom Metazoa; phylum Chordata; order Ceratodontiformes; family Protopteridae; genus Protopterus; species Protopterus annectens. The sequence continues at coordinate 1,600,369,071 of NC_056737.1, read as the reverse complement.
TGATGGGGAGGTCCATTGGGAATTTTTCATGGGTGAATGGGTGGGGGAAGGAAAAAGGGAATGTAATAACCTCTGGCAATTATTTTCTGCATCCATTTGTTGATGGATATCTAGGCTTCCAAGTGCAACGATAAGCTCCTCCAGAGTGCAGCAGTTGGGCAACCATTCAGGGATGCTGGAAAGGCTTCTTGTTTAAGGGACTTCTGAAGTCTTGGCTTTGTAGGCCTCTCCTGCTGCTTGGGTGATGTCTACCATTAGAGTTCCCCCCTCTATTGCAGGAGGGATCTATCTCCATAGGAGTAGTATGAGAGAACTCTTGCGATTTCTGGACCACAACATTCAGGTCCTCTGAGGGGTAGGAACATGTATTCCTACAACAGATAGGGTTTTCCCATCCTGTTCACTCCTGGAGAGCATCTCTAACTTTGGATCCAAATAAAGTAGAGCCATCAAAGGGTGTACTGATAAAAGATGTCTTGTAGGGCGCCACAAAGTTGCAAAGGTATATCCAGGCGTGCCTTCTAATGGTAATGCCTGAACCCACCACTCTCAAAACACCTTGCATGTGTGTGTGAAATCAGACATATAGAGGCATTCAACAGGGACTGCAGGGTGGCCAGTTTTGAGGAGGTGATCTTTTTATCCACTGCTCACAAGGACCCTGAGAGGGATTTGGCAAGATCTTTCATCAGAGCCCTCTGAAACCTTGTGAAATGTACCAGGTATTTCAGTGACTGCAAAGCAAAGATTGATGAAGCAAAAATGAATTTCCTGAATCCATCTAGTGCCCCAGACTCTCTGCTAGGTGGGTAGACAGAGGGACATTCCTCAGCAAGATCCTTTTTGGTGGCTGTGGCAACCACCATGGCATCAACTGGGAGACTTCTGCTCCAATGGGCACAGTCTTAGGTGCATCTAAGTACTTTTCTTTTAAACACATGTACTGAATTATCACTTGTGACAAAGGCAAACTTACATTTATATAAAAGCAATCAAACCATACTGACAAGTTTACATATACAAGTACTATACATCACACATCATATATATTCTTATATATCATATAATCTAAACAACATTATGACCACCTTCTCTTAAACCTCATTCCTCCTCCAAACCATTTTTATACATGAAATGTTCCAAAAAAATTCCATTTTTTAACAAGAAACATCTTTATTAAATTATCACATGATATAGGCAAACATACATTTATATAAATGAAAACAAACTATATTGACATACTTTTAGTTGGAAACATTATACTCACCTATAATCTATCCAGTCATTGTCACTCAAACATTACATAGCTCATTCAAATGCTGCCTTCTTTTAAACCTCACTCCTCCTCCAAAATTTCTGCATGCATTGCTCCTACAATTTCCATTTCTTCTATGTAATTTGCGCCTACCTTTTCTAAAAATCCAATTTACAGTTATTTTACCTTTACTACTACATTCACTACTTCGAGTATAGTTGGTAAAGACTTTTATTTCCATTTTCTAGTAATTGCTTTTTAGGCAGCCACCATAATTAGACTCAGCAAGACCTTAATATGTCTAGGCAATTCCATTTCTGTATCATAGCTCAAGAAAATAATTTTCTTACTTATACCGATGTGCACACCCAGTATTTCAGATAGAGTTGTCCGCAAGGAATTTTTAAAATCTGCCAACTCATTACACTCCCAAAAAAATATGTTCCCAATTTCTCCATTACACCTCCAACATTTGCTATCTACCTGAGGAAATTTTAAGTCTACTTGGGGTATAAAAATGCCTATGTAAATCCATCCAAGCAAAGATTCTAAATCTTCTAGACTTTGTTGCATATTTGTGAGTCATACATATATCGCCACATTGTCTTTGTGAATTGTTTATCCATTCTCTATTCCCAGTCCCTTCTAACGACCTCTGATTGATTCTTATAGTTATCATGCACTATTTTATGTGCACTATTAATTATCCCCTTTTAACAGCAGCTTCTGTTCTAAATTAGTTTAGGATTCCCCTATTCCTTTTTCTTTGCCTATACTTTGATATCAATCATTGACAGGGAAGGCAATCTCTAGATTGCAGTCCAAATACATTTTTGGTCTCTTCCCATTGTATTACCTTTCCCTCTCTAAGGATTTGCTCGCAATAGCTTGGTTCCTTTGCAAGTTTTCTCCAGTAAATTTCAACCCTCTCTTGCCTACTGTTTGTATCTCTAATCACAGTCATCCCTACTGGCAGAATCTCCTTTCCGATTCCTGTATTGGCTTAGTTGTTAGAACACTTCCTGCTACTTTATGAATATGTTCTGTATGGTCATTGTTATTCTCCTTAAGGATCTGCATCCAAAATCCAGGTCTCTTCTTGAGCTTTCCCCAGTTTTATCATCATCCCTTTCTACTTTGAATTGTAACTTTCTGTTTTGCTATGTATAGGAGCCTTAACCATGTTGCTCTGAAATACTCATTCAATCCCAAACCAACTTGGTCTGCTGGAAGGATCACCTTATACCACTTGACTCTTGTTGTCTTCTCTCCCAGACAAAATCCTTCAACTCTTTATTAATTGCTATCCACAATTCCTCTTCTGGTTGATAAAAAAATATGTAAAACCTGTGTCTAACTAAAACTAAAGGGACTAAAAACATTTTAACTGCTTATATCTTGCTATCCATATCCATAAAACAGAGCTTCCTTCCAATTTCTCAGTATTACCATTTGTTTAGTCTCTTCCCACATATCCTTAGCTGCCATAACAGAATCCTTTTAATCCATACTCCTAAATACTTCATTTTATAATACCATAAATATGGGTACTGCCGAACCAATCTGTGAGTGGGTACACAGTTTACAGCTATTGTCTTTTTTATCTTCATTAATTTTGTATCCTGAAAAGACATGAAACTGTCTCAAAATGTTCTACAAAATTGAAATCCCCTTTTCTGGTTTTATCAGGTATAAAATAATATCATCTGCAAATAAAGCCAGCTTTTCTTGACTACCATACCATTTATATCCTTAAATTTCTGATTCCCTTATTTATTTATTTTTTTTTGACAATGATTCTAAATATAATACAAATAAAGGGGAAAGAGGGCAACCCCTGCCAGGTTCCTCTGCTCAAGCATAACTTATCAGAGAGGAATCCACCCACTACAATTTTCACCTCCGATCCCCTCATATATCCTCCTACTCAACTTCATAATTTTATCAGGGAATGCAAATGCTTCCATTGCCCAACTCATAAAATCCCAGCTTACTCCATCAAATGCTTTCTCTGCATCAAGACCCACCAACAACAGTGATATTCTGTTACATTCTGCTTCTCTCTGGATCATCATTGTTCTACTAACGTTATCAAATGTTTGCCTCCCCTCCACAAAACCATACTGATCCATATCTATCTATTTTAGCATCACTTTTGCCATTCTTTTAGCAACTATAGACATAAACAATTATAATCATGATTTAGAATTGAAATAGGCCTATACAAAGTTGAATATGATGGGTCTTTACCATCTTTAGGTATTACAGCCACCACAGCTTTCTTCCAGGATGTTAGTGCTGCTTCTTCTTTTAAAATACTGTTAAACAAAACCTGCCAGATTTTTATCAGTTTCTTCCCTCCTAACCTTCAAACTTTCATAAGAATACCATCCATTCCTGGGGATTTTCCTGTAGATTAATTCACCGTTTTTATCTCATCTCCTCCTATCCTGTTAGTAATTGACCCTCATCTACCTCTAACCTTGGCATATTTAATTCTTCCATAAACATTTCCATTTGTTTTCTTGATTTTCATATTTCTATGCTTTATACAGATTTTCATAAAATTTCTGAAATATTTCTAGTACCTCTTCAGGATCCCTGGTTATCTTCCTAGTTATAGGCTCCCTAAGCTTGCCAACAACCCTTTCTACTTTCTGTTGCCAAAGTCATTGTAGTAAAAGTTTCTGTGGTCTGGAGTTATCAAAAATAGTTGCTTAACAGCAGTCCTTCTTAAACTCTTGCATATCATCAGGGTAATCCATTATTTTCTATTTGGCATTCTGCAATTGCTCCTCTTCTTGTTCTGTAAAATTCCCCCTATTCTGCAAAACTTTAACCTTTGTCAGTCCCTCTAAATAATTCCTGTTACTTCTTAACCAAAACTCTCTTTTTTTTCCACCCCATTTTTAAACTCCACTTTAATTTTATCCTACTTCCTAGCTATAGTTTCAGAAGAAATCTATCTTCCCTAATAACTCCCAAATAATTTCCACTACCCATTTGTTAAATTCACATCTTTTTAACAGATAAGTTATTTCATTATCTTGCATTTTTATTTTAATTATTATTGGTGCATGATCTGAAATAGTTACTGGATGCATATCAAAAGTTTCAGTTAAATGCACATGTTCTTATGAAATATAATTTCTCTGTAGCCTAGCCCAATTTTGCAATTTGGGGAATAATATGTAAACTCACTCTGAACTCCTACTAAATTCAAATCTTTAATGTCAAATACTTTCACAAATTTCTTCAAAAGTCTACCATCTTTTGTCATATTTTCCCTTCTGAGCCCCCATAAACATTCTTACTGCTGCAAATCAAATTCCATTCCCCTCCTATAAGTAATATTCCCTGCTGAAAGCTGATTATTTCTCTCAGAATTTTCTTAACCTCCATTGTAGCATTTTCAGGTCAGATATAAATACATGCCAGTGTACTTCTCCTCCATTGCCAGTAGCCCCTTAGTACTACAAATATACCATAATTTTCCTTTTTTCTTCTTCTATCACCGTTGGAGCTTCTCTTTCAGTTAATACAAGTACTCCCCTTTTCCCATGCCCAGATATTCTGCTGAATAACCATCCTGAAATCCTTTCCTTATCAAATTCACATGCTCATTTCTTTCCAAATGTGTCTCCTGTAGCATAGCCATTTGCACTCTACATTGTAATATAGTTCAGTACTCTTTCTTTTTGTATATATCTGTGAGACCATTCACATTTAAAGATAATATAGAAAGTGTTGTCATTATGTTTAGAAGTTATTATTCCCACCTGATATTTGTAACAGCTTTTTTTTAATGTCTAGTTTCAGCTTTTACATTACATGCATACACTAATGTTTGGCAGGCTGACTTTTAATACAGTTTCTTGTCATATCTATTTCAATCTATAGCATACCTTACAAAACATTTTGTTTTACTGAAAACCCTTAAACAAAAAAATAAACACACCCCCAGAACACCCCTAAAACATATTAATTTAATACTAACACACAAAACTATATACATCTTCAAATATTGAAAGTTAACTCTCCTAACAGGAACAGTGGTCCCAGACTGACAGTCACACTTACAGACTTGGATTAATCTATAAAAAAGTTTATAGTTTCATAGTTTAGTACTAGGCTATCTGCCCTGGGGCATTTGCAAGCCTAGCCCTAGAGATGTGGCTTTCGTCACCCCATGTTTTTTTAGTGGTACTAAGGTGTATAGAATACATTTAGAATACTGTGCCTTTGTCTAGTAGTGACACACTGAAGACCCCTTTACTTATTAAAATTAGTTTACTGTGCCTCTGTCAAGTAGCGACACAGGGGTGACCCCCGGGGTAAACCTACGATCTCCCATCCACTCGTCAAGATTTCTCTTGAAGACAGTCAGTGAGGGGCTCTGCCTAACATGGACTGGGATTTTGTTCCAGAGTATGGGAAGCCTCTGAGTTATGAATCTGTCCCTCCAGCATGTTCTATTCATGTTTGTACTGAGGTTTAAATCTTTGGCTCTCGTGGTTCTTATGGATTTGGATTTTTAGAGGTGGAGCATCTCCATCAATTCCTGGTTGTACATGGCCTTGTACGTCAGGCACAGATCACCTCTGAGCAGGCGGTATGCTACTGAATAGAGCTGGAGTTTCTTTAGCCTGGCAGCATATGACATATGTTGGAGATCCTTGATCCTCTTGGTGAGGTACTTCTGGGGTCTCTCCAGCTGTTGTAAGTGCCGGGTGAGGTACATACCAAATGGGGCATTGTACTCAATCATGGGCCTGATAAGGGAGGAGTGCAGGGGCACGATGACCTCCTTTGATCTGGATGTGAACCCCTTCATGATAAGGTGGGCAAGGTAGAAAGTCTTTCTAACCACTTTGGCAACGTGGGTGTCAAATGAGAGGTCACTATTAACTTGGGTCCCCAGGCCTCTGATTACTTTTTCGGTACTCAGTGGGTTACTGTCTATGTGATAATTTGTGGGTACTTTGTTTTTCCCAAAGGGGATGACTATACATTTCTTGGCATTCAGTTTAAGGCCATGATTCCGGCACCAGTTGTCCGTTTCGGTGAGGCCTTTCTGTAGGATGTATGTGTCAGCTGGTGTATCGACTATGGCGCCTAGTTTGCAGTCATCTGGAAACTTTGTCAGCCACAACCCTCCCATATTTGCTTTCACATCTGAGAAGTAAATGCTGAACAAGAGGGGTCCCAGGACAGAGCCCTGTGGGACACCACTTGTGACTGGCTTTGAGTCTGACATGGCTCCATAATCTTGACTTTATGGGTTCTGTTCTTTAGCCAGTTTGCAACCCATCTTGTGACATATGGATTTACATTTAAGCTGTTTAGCTTATCTATGATCCCCGAGTGGGGTATTGTGTCGAAGGCTTTAGCCAAGTCCAGGTAGGTTGTATGGACTGCCTTGCCCTCATCAATGGCTCTAGTGACTGTTTCAAAAAAGTCAACCAGGTTCAAAAGGCAGGATCTGCCCTTTACAAAGCCGAACTGGGTGGGATCAAGTGTCTGTAGGTCCCCAATGTCGTTGTTTATGAGTTCCATAATAATTCTTTCCATAGCTTTGCAAACCAGGCTGGTCAAGCTTATGGGGCGGTAGTTCCCAGGGTCTGTAGTGGAGCCTCCCTTGTGGAGTGGGACCACTGTTGCTGTACGCCAGTGTTCAGGTACATATCCTGTAGTAAGGCTATGGTTAAATAACATTTTATATGCGGGTTTAGCTCCTCTTGGAGTTCACGTATCATGCAGCCGGGGATACCATCAGGTCCCATAAATGCTGTGTTTTTTGCTTTGCTGAGGGCGGATCTCACCTGGACATCAGAGATGACAGGGAGGTTACATTCAGCTGGGATGAGTATTTCTTCTTTTGGAGGTGAGGGAGGGGAGAAATTTGCACTGAACCTGTCTGCCAGAATGTTGGCAATATCTGTGGGTTTGGTAAATTTTTGTCGCTGTGTACTAACTCTGAGCATATCTGAGGGTTTCCGCCCAGGTTTCTAACATAACTGAAGAATGCCTTGTGGTTATCTTTAGTGTCCTTGGCGATTTTTCTCTCAAAGTTGGCCTTGGATGTTTTTATGAGAGAACGTAGCTTTCTACTAGTGCTGATCAGAGATGCCTTCCCTTTATGGGATTTTGCTCTGTCTTGCAGTAGCTTCCTTCTTTTGTTATACAATTTGTTTATGGCTGGGGTCCACCAGACAGGACGCTCCTTTGGTGGAGAGGGTCTTGGTTTTATTTGGGATTGCATGATCCATGCATTCTTGGAGATGTCCGTAGAAAGCATTTGTGTAGGATTCAGCATTGTGGGATGTGGTTTCCATTGGCCCTGTTGGCTTAAATGATACCATCTCAGTCTTGAGAAGTGTAAAGTCGGCTTTTGAGAAGTTTCTCACTGTAGTCTTTTGTGCTGGGGGTGGAGGTGGTAAATGTATATCCAGGGTGATTAGTTTGTGGTCAGATCTCACCAGTGAGGGGAATACTTCCGGTGTGGAGCATTTTGTCCCCATGTTTGTGATGATCAGGTCTAGTATATTATCCCCCCCTTGTGGGTGAGGTGACTAGCTGTTCCATTGCATTTGAGTTTATGAATTCCAGGAACCTTTGGGCTTGGGTGTTAGGGCTAGAATAGTGCACCCAGTCTATGTTAGGGTAGTTGAAGTCTCCCAATATGATGGTATTTGGTGAGACATTTATATCTTCCAATGTCTTCAGGAAGGCTGAGTGGGGTTCTTGAGATTGGGAGGGTGGTCTGTAACATGCAACCAGTTGTATAGCAGTTTTGCTTACGGTTAGCTGTACCTGGATGGTCTCCGATGCTTCATGAGTTGCCACTAACCTGTAGGTGTGGGTATCCTTGATGAATATGGACACTCCCCCTCCCTTTGTGGTTCAGCCCAGGTTTTGGGGCCGAAAAGCATGATACGAGGTAAAGCCTGGTAGCGCTGGGGTGCTCTCAGGAGCCTTGAACCAGGTCTCTGTTACAGCGCAGACATCGATGTTCTCCATACTGAGGAGTGCTTCGAGAGCCTGCATCTTGAGATTTAGACTTCTGGCATTGAGCAGCATTACCCTTAATTTTTTTCCATTTTTGTTTTCTAAGGAGGTGGGTTCGTCTTTTGAGCCTTTCCTAAAAAAGGCACTATGGGGGTGGCAAGAGCCTTAGCCAATATCCAGAAGCCCAATGGTGACAGGTGCAAGCCGTCCCTTGCGAAGCAGCATGGCTTGTCCAGCATGTCATCCCAAGCAGACAGACATTAGATCCCCCTAGTATGACACCAGTAATTGAGCCAATTATTAAAGCTGATCATCTTGTCTTTGTATTGTGGCATCATTCTTGGTGAGGGCAGGATGCTGCTCAGGGTCAGGGTCATACCAGCCTGGGCTACATAATCAGAGAGCTCCTCTATGTCTCTTTTCATGTAGTCCAAGGAGGAACGTCTCAGGTCATTCATGCCGGCATGGACAATGACGGAGTCATATTTGTACGTGCTTTTGAGTGACCTGAGTGCGTGTGTTATATGGCGGATCCTAGCCCCCGATAGGCAGCTTACAGTAACCCTCTCCTTGCTCAGCCTGGTAAGTGGGACGTCAGTATGTCTGACTATAGTGTCACCTATCACTAGTGTATCAAGCATAGTGTTTGGCCTTAAGGGCTGTGATTTATTGACACCGATTTATTGACGTATGTGTTGCATGTGTTATGTTTTGAGGTGGTGGATTTTTGGGTGTCCGCTTTGGGAGCCTCTGTTGCTTTGGTAAGTTTTTTAATAGAGCCTCAGAGTATGTTTTTGTGTTATTATGCGCTTGATTTGCAGTTGGGGTAGGTCTATGTGTGACTGGGTTTGTTGTGTGTGTGGTTACCTTCTCCTCCTGTCTGGTCTTGCCAGTCCTGAGTTGAGAGAGTTCAGCCTCCAGTTTGGCTAAATAGTTGCATCTCTCACACGTATTTGTGTTTGTTGGGAGGAGGAGAGGGATGTCTGTGTATATCAGACAATTATAGCATTGTCTCAAGATTCCCAGATTAACCAGCTGAACAGGAGAAGATGCTAGCAATCCACCATTCGACATGCTAGAATATTATAAGAGAGTGATGTGCCTTTAAGGGAAGTGGTTGGGGTGGTAGGTGGATGTAGTGCTACTTGAGTCTGAGAGTGCTTGCTTAGAAGAGAAGCTTTGAGAACAAGTGCTATGCTTATAATATAACGAGTAGACTGGTTATTCTAAGAGTAGAGCTTTCTAAGGGCAAATTTAAAGAGCAGACTTGGTGGAGCCAGAAAAAGTTTAACCCTGTTTAACCATCGCTGCGCTATGCGCACAATCGCGCAAAGCCACACAAATGCGGATTTTAAACAGGGAACTTCAGAAGAGCTAGAAATGGTTCAAAACAACCAATTACTACAGCTCTTGTGCTGAGGTCACTCCTTTACGGACAGATAGGCTGCTCAAGGCTCCCCACTCCCACTGGTGAGCAAAGAAACTTCCCTCTTATCCAAGTAAGGTAATGGACAACACAGGAACTACACCACAGCCCAGAATACGGCAAAGCCTGTAAACTGGTCTAAACTAGTCGAGGAGAGGTGGGAAAACAAGGATTATTTTTTTGTTTTTAGATAGAAAACACCCAGAAATACAGAAGGCAGCAATAAATCAGTTACACAGGCTAGCACACTTTAGTGGGCATCCTCAACAGTTAAATTAAACAAACAAACAACAGATTTTCGATCAATTTTCGACCAGGTAAAATTTTAAGTGCAGATACTATATAATGCAGCAAACAGTTAAAAAACAGTATAAGCTTGTTTAAAATAAGCAAGAGAAGATATTCCAAGTAAAAAACAGAAAAAAATACTTAAATCTGGAAAGTAGTCGCTTTTCTCAGTTCTCTGTAGCTAGGACCACTCTGCAGGACCATGTGGAGCTGTCTCTGAGTAGTATAGCCAGAAAAAAACGATCTGAGGCAGATTTTAAACAGGGAACTTCAAAAGAGCTAGAAACGGTCCAAAACAACCAATTACTACAGCTCTTGTGCTGACATCACTCCTTCAGGGACAGATAGGCTGCTCAAGGCTCCACACTCCCCCTGGTGAGCAAAGAAACTTCCTTCTTATCCAAGTAAGGTAATGGACAACACAGGAACTACACCACAGCCCAGAATACAGCAAAGCCTGTAAACTGGTCTAAACTAGTCGAGGAGAGAAGGGAAAACAAGGATTATTTTTTTGATTTTTTTGTTTTTAGATAGAAAACACCCAGAAATACAGAAGGCAGCAATAAATCAGTTACACAGGCTAGCACACTTTAGTGGGCGGCCTCAACAGTTAAATTAAACAAACAACAGATTTTCGATCAATTTTCGACCAGGTAAAATTTTAAGTGCAGATACTATATAATGCAGGAAACAGTTAAAAAAACAGTATAAGCTTCTTTAAAATAAGCAAGAGAAGGTATTCCAAGTAAAAAACAGAAAAAAATACTTAAAACTGGAAAGTAGTCACTCTTCTCAGATCTCTGTAGCTAGGACCACTCTGCAGGACCACGTGGAGCTGTCTCTGAGTAGTATAGCCAGAAAAAAATGCTCTGAGGTGGATTTTAAACAGGGAACTTCAAAAGAGCTAGAAATGGTCCAAAACAACCAATTACTACAGCTCTTGTGTTGAGGTCACTCCTTCAGGGACAGATAGGCTGCTCAAGGCTCCCCACTCCCACTGGTGAGCAAAGAAACTTCCTTCTTATCCAAGTAAGGTAATGGACAACACAGGAACTACACCACAGCCCAGAATACAGCAAAGCCTCTAAACTGGTCTAAACTAGTCGAGGAGAGGCAGGAAAACAAGGATTATTTTTTTGTTTGATATTCCGGAGCACCACAGAGCCAAAGGATGCTCTCCTTCTAGAAGTCTTATCCAATTTGTAATGAGAAACAAACGTATGAGATGAGGACCATGTAGCTGCAGAGCAAATGTCATCCAAAGACACCCTAGACCAGAAAGCTGCAGACGTAGCCAAGGACCTAGTGGAATGAGCTTTAACCTGACCTGAAGGAGACATGCCTTTGTCCTTATAGACCTGCAGGATGCATGAAGAAATCCATCTAGCTATAGTGACCTTGGAAATAGGTTTGCCCAAAAAGGGTCTACAGAATGAAACAAACAATTGATCAGATTTACAAAAATTTTTTGTCCTGTGTAAATAGAATCGTAACAATCTATGAACATCCACAGCATGTGTAGCTTGTATTCCATCCTGTTGGTAAAATTGGGAAAGAACACAGGCAAATTTATAGTCTGATTGATATTCGAAGGGAAACTCTATATTTATGAAAAATCATGTATGGAAGTTTGATGGACAAGGCCTGTAATTCCGAAACCCTTCTAGCAGAGGTAACAGTGACCAGAAAGGCCGTTTTCTACTATAGAAATTTTAGATCTGCAGTAGCGGCAGGCTCGAAAGGCGGAGCAACCAGAGCTTGGAGAACCATTGTAAGGTCCCACGGGGGGACAGGATCTTTGACCGGGGACGTAGCAAAAAGGTACCTTTGATAAAGGCTTTACACAGTCTAGAAGATACCAAGGATGCAGAATTCTCGCCCACATAAAAATGAGAAAAGGCAGCCAACTGAACTTTGACAGTAGAAGAACTAGCTCCATGCTGGAAAATATCAGCTATAAAATCAAGAATAGCAGAAATAGGAGACTTGAAAGGATCTACACTCTTCTGAGGGGCACAGAAAGAAAAACGTTTCCACTTGCTGCAATAAACCTTTCTGGTTGAAGACATATGAGCAGCTACCAAAATAGACTTAACTGAGGAGAAAAGTCCAGGAGTCCTAGCAATCACGAGAACTGGAGCAGCCAAGCCGTGAGCTTCAGGCTGTCCAGACGGGTGTGAAATCAGATCCTGAATGGGATCTAGGATCCATGGTGGAGCCAGAAGGTGAGACCAAAGGAAGGGAAACCACACCTGGTGAGGCCAGAATGGGGCAATGAGGATCACCTTGCTCCCCAGACAACAAGCTTTCGGCAGAAACCTCGGAATGAGAGGAACTGGTGGGTAAGCATACAGAAGACCGGGAAGCCAAGCATGAACTAGAGCATCTCCCCGGCAGAGGATTCAGAGTGAAAAACCTGCTGCACTTCAGGTTGTAAGGAGATGCAAAGAGATTGCAGCAAGGTTGACTCCACTCTCTGAAGATCTGTTCCACTACTGACAGATTCAGAGACCACTCGTAAGGCATTAGAATGGTCCGACTTAGCCTGTCCGCTAGAATGTTGGACCATCCCGGAATGTGCATTACGATGAGAAAGCGACCAATGGAGATCGCCTATTCCCACACTCTCATGGCCTCGCAACAAAGGGGTAAGATCTGGTCCCTCCCTGTCTGTTGATATACCAGACTACTGACATGTTGTCTGATTGAATGGCAATTGTCCCCACAGGAAGAAAGGCATGAAGGGCCTGCAACGCTAGAAGGACCACCCTTCATCTCTAGGACACTGATATGCAAGCTGATCTCTATGGGGGAACCACAGGCCTTGGACTGTCCAGCCCGAACAATGCCCCCTCACCCAAGTTGGGAGGCATCCATGGTCACTGTGGTTTGGGCCAGGGCTGGGATAAAGGGTCGTCCCTCCAAAATGTCCTGAGAGCTCATCCACCATATGAGGGACGACTAACACACTTGACTTAGGTGGATAGGATAGGTTAGCGGTAATTCCAACAGGGACCACTGAACCGCTAAACTCCACTGAAGAATCCGCATGTGTAGCTGAGCACACGGAAGAAGAGTTATGGTCGCCACCATCGAGCCTAGGGCCCTCAATAGTGATTCTGCTGTCGGGACGGGAGGGGAGAATGGTAAATCAGGGAGACATGCATCCTGAGGTTTTGATCTCTCTCTGAGATCAGAAACATTTTGCACTGGAGTGTGTCTATCCTGGCACCAATGTAGTCTATTACCTGTACAGGCTCTAGTAGAGATTTGGATGTGTTGACTGTGATACCCAAACTCACAGCAAGTGTCAAAAAGTAATCACTGGTTTGGGAAAGTAGACTCCTGGTGGGAGCAGTGAGGAGCCAATAGTCCAGGTACGGATAGACCTGAATCCCCTGAAGCCTCAGGTGAGAGCTACAACTACCATCACTTTGGTAAACACCCTGGGGGCTGTGGTAAGACCAAAGGTTAGGGCTCAAAACTGATAATGATTGCCCCTAGCCAGAAGCAGAGGAAACTCCTGGAGCTTCTGTAAATTTCTATGCGATAGTAAGCATCCTGGAGATCGAACGAGCACATCCAGTCGCTCTCTTGCAGGTACAGCATGATGGACTGTAGTGTGACCATCTAGAACTTCTCTTTCGCAACTGACAGGTTCAGGGTACAGAGGTCCAGAATGAGCCTTAAGTCCCCCGTTTTCTTTGGCACCAAAAAGAACCTGGAGTAGACTGATCTGGGGGTCGGTTTGGATGGCTCGTTTTTCTAGCAGCTTGGAAATTTCCTGTGCTGCTGCCTCCCTTTGCATGGGTGGAATGTCTGGGAGGTGTTTGGGAGATCTGGGGAAACCCACGAAGGGGATAAAATATCCTCTGGATATGATTTGAAGCATCCATCGATCCGTTGTTATGGACTCCCATGCTGCTGGGAGCAAGGATAATTGTCCCCCGACTGCCTCCAGAGTAGAGCAGCCAGGCCAACCCCTCAGGGTTGCTGCCTGGGTCTGTTCGAGAATGGTTCTTGAGACCTGAAGTTTCACAGACCCCCTTGGCCTCTGGGCCAGCATCCATTCTGTCCCCCTCTGCCTCTAGGGGAAGAAGAGCCCTGAGTGTCCTGGGAATACTGAGACTTCCGGAACCAGATCTTTTTTTGCCCTCTCTGCTTCCGGGAAAATGACCTTTGAGGGTTAGAGAAGCAGATCCGACAGACAGACAGCAGACAGTGTCTTCCTGTCCTTTTCACTCTGGACTACAGTCTCCTTAACAGTCTTACAGAAAAGTGTCGAGCAGTCATAAGGGGCATTGGCAAAGGACACCTTAAAGGGTTCGGTAAAGTAGCACAGCCTGAGCCAGGTGTTACGCCTCATGGACACACCAGACCCAGCCACTCTAGCTGCTCCTTCCGTAGCATGGGAGAGGAGTAGCATGGGCGTATTTGAAACTGCTTTCAGAGTGGCCATTTTCGCGGAGAATGAAGCCTTGTCCTCCTGCAACATGGACTTGGGTAGAGACTCCTCCAGCTCCTTCACTAGGTCGCGTTGGAGTCTAGTGACATGGGCCAAGTAATTCAGTGCCCTGATTGAAAAGGTAGCTAAAGCATACACCCGCATCCCTTGGCGGTCTATCATCTGTCACTCATGGTCAGGAGGGTGGACCGAGGAACTTTCCTGAGATAGTTCCCTCTTTGTGGCTGCTTCTACCACCATGGCATCCACTAGGGAGCCCTTATTCCAGGAAGGCCTGTCAATGGTGGGACTTAAAACCTTATCGGGGTGCCTGGAGGTCTGCTCCACAGTATCTGGTTCCTTCCACATTCACGAGGTGATCAAATCCACTAAAGGATCCACGGGAGGGGACACCCAGGAAGTAGATGGGCCCATGCTGAAAGCCTCCAGGAACACAGGCTCATCCGAGGAGGGCTAGGGGGCAGACCAACCTCCCTGCTGGCACAGGATCTCCATAATGTCTCCAAAGGAGACATCTTCGGGAGGTGATCTTGGGGAGCCCTGCCCATCATCTAAATCTGTGTCCTTGGTTAGGGACTCGGGGGAGTCCAAGTGCCTCCTCTTGCACATATGCTTGCGAGGCACATTTCCAGTGGGGCTCTCAAGGTAGTGCTTGCAAGCCATCTGTTCCTCTGGGGGAATTGTATGGATCTGTTCGAGCATAGGCTGTCCCTCTGGTAAAACAATGGGGACTGTAGACAAAGCCGTGCAAGTCTGGGCGAGGGGGCAGTCAAGGGTCTCGATCCGATGGAGAGGACCCTTGCTACCACATTGAATGCCAAAGGAGAGCGGACCTCCTGGGAAGCTAATAAGGAGGCCGGTCTCCCCAGATCTGATGCAAGAATCGGAGTCAGTCCCGAACTGGATGGAGCTCCAAGGGAGGGAACCTGTCCCAACAATGTTGCAGCCGATGGAAAAGGTTCCACTCCCTTGGATCCGACACCCAGGCTCTGGCTTCGAGAGCCTCTCAGATCCGAACTGGTCAGATCTGACATGCTCCAAGCAGCTGTCAATGTTGAGGAAACAAGGACCGTCGGCGCCGACCTCCTGACCAAGGCCAACCTCAGATCCGAGAATTCCAAACCCAAAGGTCGGATCGGGGAGGGAGAAATGGGTTGAAAAAAAGGAAGCAAGCTCCCCCCCTCCAGGGAGGGGGGCTGGCAAGACCCACATCTGGATCTGTGTATGGATAAAGTGCTTCATCATCTTATCCAAATCCCTGTCCAATAAGGAGCGGGTCGACCATGACAAGGCCACGGACTCCGGCTTGACGGGTTGGGGAACCGAGGCCCTGGAGACTGGACATGCCTCCTACAGCTCCAGGGAGAACCTCGGAGATTGGAGCCTAAGGGAGTCATGGATCCGAGCTGACTTGCTCGGGGAAAGTGAGGTCCGGGGACCTCTTCCTCTTTTCCTTCATCTTCGACTCTCTCTCCTGTTCTCTACCTCTCCTCTGCTGAGCTACCACAGGCTTAGATGCAGGAGTTTGAGTCCCAGCCTGGGAGGGAGGGAGGGGAGGCCAGAGGAAGAGAAGCGGGAGAGGCAGTCACAGCAGGCGCTGTGACTGAAGCCAAAGACGAGGAAGGAGGATCAGAAGCAGGTAGAAGACCTTTGAGGGCCAACTTGGCCTTCCTATCTTTTAAAGCTCGAGGATTGAACCCCACACAAATGGAGCATTCCACACTAAGGTGGGCCACACCTAAGCACAACACACATAGAGTGTGGCCATCCGCTGGGGAGAGCTTATGGCCACACTCTGTGCAGTGCTTAAAGATAAGCTTTTCAGCCATCCTACAAGAAAAGAAAGAAACCTAAAAAAGTCAGGCAAAAAACTTTCTTTCTTTATAGTAACAGACACACATCCACTCACCACACTAGACTAGAGACAACACTAAAAGGGGCACCACAGAACAACTACTCTAACTAGCTAAGCAAACCTACACTCGACGCCAAAGAGATGGGAGGGGAGAAAGGGTATATACACTAACCTAAATCAGCTAAAAGAAATAGAATTTTTAAAACTTACAGTAAGAAATCACCCACTGCTAGCTGGAGCTCTGAAGACATGATGTATAACAAATCGCTGCAAACGAGATCTGGGGATGGAAGGCAGCGGAGGTGTATTATGGGTAAGGGGAGGAGTCTGGAGCTCGGAGCTGATGCTAGTAATACTTGCCGGCTCGGATCCGATATGGATCCATATTCCCACAGGTTGTACTTCAGATAAATAGTTAAGCTATGTCAATCACTTCTGGTTGCTATAGTGGCAAACAAGGTCTGAGGTAACAAAACAAAACAAAAAAGATTTCGACTGACATACATGAGCTTTGTGCTAAAAAACCTGGTTTATTAAATGTTAATAAAAAAGGCACAGCAAAACACTATCACTAAGCGCTTTCACCTCAACAGGCATCAGTCATGTGCTTTCATTCAAACACACCTTAAATACTATACATCACTTCCTCTTTTCCAGTGCCCTCAGAAATTTAACCCTTAAAATCTGAGGTAATCTGAGGCTTGAGAGAGTACTAGGGGTAATGGGAAGAGCTTGAACTATGGATCACAATTCTGAGAAGTGGCTGAGGTATGATCTGAAACACAAATGTTAAGGAATGGATGAAAAAGACATCAGATCTAACAGTTATATAAAGTTCACTGCTTCTATAGTACATCTGGGGAATCCGTTAATTCTGCATACACCCATGCTCTGCAGTGAGTTATTATAGTCGACTTTTATACACATCAGCTTCTAATAACTAGGGGCACTTTTAACCATGTTTCCAAATGGGATAGAAGGACAAAAGAAAAAGTGATACTGCAATCTAAAGAAAAGGGAAGTTAAAAAAAAAAAGCCATTGAAATCACATGTCATACCTTCTAGTCCAGGCTTAAGTCGTCTTCTTTGACCTTTTGCTGAAGATGGACGAGGTATTCTTGCAGGGCTTTCAGCCTTATAATGGTAAAAGAAATTAGTTGTATACAGAGAAACTACATGGAAAGAATATGAGCTTCTACAAAGAGTACATCTTGAAAATATATTATGAGCTAACACAATACAAATCTGCTACTGAAAAATATCATGTTATGCAAAAAATATATGACTATTAAAAAAAGTTCTTAAGCGTCCATTCTATATTTTCATAAACACTATTAAATATTCTTGTTTACATTATAAAAATAATAATAATACAATTTACGGTTTTCATTAAAACATCAGTGATTTACTGGCTGAAATTCTATTGGCAAACATCATTTACTTTCTAAAAAAAGGGATGTTGGGATTCAGTAGGACTTTCCTTCTTGGTGCTTTGCCCTCCATGACAGTTGGCCATCAGGCCCCACTTAAAAACAGAGCTCATTAATTTCCCAGCCACTAGGATGTCCCCAGCACAAGGGTAATGGCTGACAAAAAGGGCAGTCATACAGACAGCCATGGAGATGGTTTCTGTCCTCACCAGCATCTGAAAATGCCAGCAGAGAGAACACTTCTGATAGGAAGGCAATCATCCTCATGTCAATTGGACGGTACAATACCCTTTTATGTGTGCCTGTTCTATGCAATCATCACTGGCTTGGTAGTGCCACACTCAATCTCCAGATCCTGGCTGTATTCAGTGCTTTGAGGTTTTTATTTGCTCAGTGGTGGTCATACAGCTGGAACTACACCCACCCAGAATTGGCAAGCCACTGTCTGCAGCTCACTACCACCCTTGCCAACCCAGCTCTTCCATCACCTGAGCCAATATTTGAAGTCACGTTATTTGGGTCATAGTTAGGGCTTTATCCTTCAACACCATAAAGACAGATGGGTTAAGCAGGATTTTGCTGACAGACACATCTGAAGTATCACATTGTTCTATAAGCCGCATAAAGACATTTTTCAGTCTGGCACAAAACACAGTAAAATTTGGAGTGCAATATATAAGATACTGTTATAAGAGGTACTCTCCATAAAGTACTGTTGTGTAAAATCTTAACACAACAGCAGATGTCCTTCTCTTCACTGTTGCAGTATTCTACACAGAAGGGATGCCACACTCAGGGCAGATTGATGCTTGTCCAGTATGCAAAGCCTAAAAAAGATAGTGTATGCACCACATATCACATTTATGCTCCCCACACAGAATGCAGGACATAAAAGAGAAGCACAGGTGCAACTAACTAGAACTGAACTGCCCCAGAAGAGAACAGTAGCCATAGGACAAAGTAGTCTAAGCACATCCAGAAGGAAAACATGCAGAAAAAACAAGAGGGGGTTGGAGAGAGGGGGCAAATACTGCAACAGTGAAGAGAAGGCCATCTAGTGTTATGGTAATATTTTACACAACTGTACTATATCCTTCTGTGATGCCTGTGCCCTGGCCCAGCAATCAAGCAGCCTTAATCCTCACCACTAACACCAGAGAGGGCATCTCATATATGAGGAAAGGATAACCAACACACACAGTAAAGTGCAATTTCCCTTAAGAGCGCACAGAGATCACAGTCAGTCTGAGGCTGGTTGCTCCCTTGCTCTCCAGATCCCCAATAAGACTCCCCACTGGCATAGCTATAGGGTCCATATCTCAGCCTAGCTGGCAAGCTAAAACCTCCAGTACCCTCTCTGTCCAACCAGTGCTTCATGTCCCTGCCCAAGTAGCTGTCACCCACACACACACGCACACACTTTGAGATAAGTACTTATACAACTTCACAGACACTTCTGGGAAAGGCTGACACAGATTATCCAGCTGTGCTCCTATACCCAGACTATACGGTAATAATTCCTACCACCACCAGCTAATATTTATCAGCTACTAAAAGGCCATTAAAAGGGTGTCCAGTTATTACTGTGCAATATTATTATCCAATAGTAGTGTAACTTAAGCAATCAAGGCTTATTGGAAGGGCTTATTACAGGATCACTTATAAGCATGCAATGTACTCTAGAGCTTAAATTATCTCTACATAAACTAGCCACAGCTGAAAATGTTTTAAAATATTTAATAATAAATAATGAAAACACAAAACAATACTACACCACAGTGCTATTCAAGAGTTCAGAGATCACACAGAAACTTAAAATAACTCAGTAGTACAGCTCTGACATAAAAGACAAACACTTAGTCTAATCTTTATATTACCTAGGTATTTCTACAAGAAAACACACTTCTAAGATAACTTACTTAAGACACAGGCATAGTGCTGATAAGTTGGATATCAAGACAAAAATGCTTACAGTCTCTCTCTGAGCAATAGTTTTTAAAATCACTAACAAACATTTCTGCTGAGCCCTCCCAGATTACATTATTTTCATTTAGTTCCCATTACATCATTTCTTTGACACTTAGAGCAATAAAGGACATTCCACATGTAAATTCTAGTAATTATTCCTCAAGTTAAAACAATAGAAAGAATGTGCTAGCTCAGACAGACTGACTCTGAGCTCTACAGATCAAAGGAGAGATATGAAATAATTTTAACTTCAAAAGGAAGATTTGAAATGCTTGACTTAGTTTTTCTTACAGCAGATGGCAATGTTGCCACATTGCTTTAAGTTCAACATTTCACATTTACAAATTATAGCATTATCTGCACAATTCTATCTGGCTAGGCTGGCAGCATTCACCCTTCTCTTCCAGTCTTTACACCTTCTATATATCATTGTTTCAGTATTCTACAGAGAAGTGAGAGTAGAAAAAAAAAACAGAATGGGTGGTGGAAGGCTGAGAAGACCCCTCAACAAATCCCACGGAAAATTGTTTCAGCTAAATCTGCTCTGGCTCTAGAAACCATATACAAAATGATTAGTAAAGCTATGCACTGAAGACAAAGTAGCAGCTTCAAGGATAGAATAGGTGTCCAACCCCTCAAAGAAGGCACTGGAAGAGGCAACAACCCTAGTGGAATAAGCTCTAACAGAAGTAGACAGAAATTTGTCATGAAAAGACTAACAAAAGGAAATAGCCTTAGATACCCAGGAGGAGATGGTTTGCTTAGAAACAGCCAAACCCTAACACCAGGGATGAAGGGCTGATCAGACTTATGAATAGTCCTAGTTTTATTCAAATAATACCTGAGCTGTCTGTGCAAATCCAAAGTATGCAGGACCTTCTCACTAGCAGACTGAGAAGAAGGGAAAAAAGAAGGCAGTTGTACTGACTGATTCACGGACAACTCATTTACTACCTTGAGCATAAAAGGATTAGTATAAAGGGACACTCTGTCCCTGTGGAAAAAAAAGGAAGAATGGCCATAGGGGCCTGGAGCTCAGAAATAACAGCCATCAAAAAAACAGTCTTCCAGGTACAATGTTGCAAAGAAGCAGAATCTGCAGGCTCAAAAGGAGCCTGAGTCAATTTTTCCAAAACAAAATTAAGGTTTCAAGGAGGAGGAATACACTTTCTTTGAGGCCTAATAAGCACGGCACCTTTAAGAAATTGTTTGACCTCAAAATGAGAAGTCAACGGAGGATTCAAGGGCAGATAAGTACAAATGGCTGACAAATGGGCCTTCATAGAAGAATAGACCAAGCCAGACTGGAGCAACTCACACAAGTAAGAGAGGACCAGATGGACCTCCACTAAAAAAAAAGGCCCTGGTAACGAGCATGGCACCAGACCAAAATCTTTTCCACTTGGACATAAAAGATTTTCTGGCTGAGAGTTTACTTGCCGCCTGTAAAACACTGAACATGTCCTCAGGAAAAGTGGTGCCTGAAAGGGATCAAAAACCCTATCACCCACAATGTCAGTTGCAGAGTGGACAAGTGGGAATGATAAGAGACTCCTTGCCTGTGTGAAAGCAATCCCAGGGCCAAGAAGAAACTCCCTGGCTGGCATGGCAGTCAGATGAAGAACAGACTGAAAGAAGGCTTTCAGAAACAACTTTAAAGGTGGAAGAGAGGCCATCACTGGCACTGTCCGAAACTTGCATCCCAGATACACATTATCCTGAGAGGGAGTCAGGATGGACTTTTGGAAGTTAATAGTAAACCCCAGACTTTGAAGAAGAGAGATGGTGAACTGCTGATCCTATAACAATCAACTGGGAGAAGGTGTCTGAAGCAACAGGTCATCTAGATAAGGACAAATCTGAATGCCTTGGAGCCTGCAGAAGGTAATCACATTAACTAGGCATTTTGTGAATACCTTTGGGGAAGTAGAGCGGCCAAAGGGCAAAGGAGAGAACTGAAAATGAGAGGAAGGCACAGAGAAATGTAAATACTTCCTAAAAAGAGGGTGAACAGGGATATGAAAGTGAGCATATTTCAGATCCAAGGATACTAGAAATGCCTGGGGTAATAAAATAATTAACAGAGTTTGAAGAGTAAGCATCCAAAAAGAAGGAATCTTGAGAAGGGTGTTGAGCTGGGAGAGATGCAAAATAAGTCTCCAAATGTCCTTCTTTCAAGAAACATCCCAGAATAAAAACCTCTTTCTACTTTGGAACGGGGGAACAGGGTGAATAGTTACTTGGTTCAGTGTATTCATTAAAGATAAATACATTTATAGATTGGTTAAACAGCACAATTCTCTTGAATTACTTCAGGTGCAACT
This sequence comes from Protopterus annectens, assembly GCF_019279795.1. Taxonomy (NCBI): domain Eukaryota; kingdom Metazoa; phylum Chordata; order Ceratodontiformes; family Protopteridae; genus Protopterus; species Protopterus annectens. Next base: position 1,600,347,052 of record NC_056737.1, on the reverse strand, counting down.
GACTGTAGGTAAGACCCCTTTTCAGGTCATTTGCCAGCTATAGGACCCCCTCCATGAATCAGGACATCCACTCAGCCTACTTGGATCTACCTGAGTCAACCAAGATATAACCAAACACCCTGGTTTTGGGTGATTTTAATTAACTGTCCATAGATTGGGCAAATTATACATGTTCTAACTCACTTGCCCTAACTTCATTGCCCTGGACCGGCTGGTTGACACACCCACAAGGGGCTCAAACATCCTGGACCTGGTGCTTACCAACATGGGGGACTGCTGCACCATACTTAGTGAGAGTGGACCACAGTTTAGTCTCGTTAGAAGTAACTATAACACAACCCCCACTCCCTTACTAAAATCTAGAATAAAAAAACTTCTCCAAGGCCAATTACACCCTCTTATGGGACAGCATAAATAGCTTCATAGCCCCTCCCCCACTGATGGAACAGACACCTATGCTGAGTTATAAACCAATGCTTTAATACAATCACCTGTACAAATGTAATGACTTTGCCGTACCTGACAGAACCAAAGCAAGATCTTCAAGGGAAAACAAACCTGCCTGGTGGACAACTGCCATTAATAGTCTATACAATAGGAGAAAGAAATTGCTATCTAAGAGTAGGAAGGAATGGTCTCAAAACTGTAAACACTCCCTCCTCACCTTAAACAAGTAAATAAGCATCCTAGTGAAGTCCTCCAAAGCTAACTACAAATTCAAATTAGGTTCCTTAACTAAGGATAACCACAAGGTGTTCTTTAGTTACATCCATAACCTCAAAGGTAATGCCAAGATTTGCACTGAACTCTTAGTTAATGGTACTATAGCTAACCTGATGGCTGGCAGGTTCAGTGAAAACATCACTCCCCTGTCCCTGGCACATATATCCCAAAGCATCCCTTCTTGCCTAGTATCTCATAGGAGCAGGTCTTAAATGCCCTCTCCAAGGCCAAAAACAGCCTCTATGGGACTAGACAACATCCCAGGTTGTGTTCTACATGGGTTAAAATAGGAATTCGCATCACCATTGAGCAGGCTTTTCAATCATAGCCTGAGCACTGGCTTCTTCCCAGCAGAATGGAAAACAGCTACAGCCATCTCTTTGCACAAAGGGGGTGCATCCACAAACCCCTGGAACTATAGATCCATTAGCCTGACCAGCCTTATCTGCAAGGCCATGGAACGAATCATCACGGACCTTATTAACAAAGATACAGAAAATCTCTAAATGCTTCACCACACCCAGTTTGGCTTTGTCAACGGGAGATCATGCCTGTTAAACTTGGTGATCTTCTTCAAGACAGTCACCAACAAGGCCATAGACAAGGGCAAATCTGTACATACAGCCTACCTAGACTTTGCCAAGGCTTTAACACAATCACCCATTCAGGCATCATTGATAAACTCCCCCAACCCATATATTGTCAGGTGGATTGCAAACTGCCTCATTGGTAGAACTCATACAGTCAAAATAGGGAACTCCACCTCCTCCAGCAGACCTGTAACCAGTGGTGTTCCACATGGACCTGTTCTGGGATCTCTACTGTTTGGAATCTGCTTCTCCAAAGTACAGGCTAAAACTAAAGGACTTTGGCTGACAAAGTTTGCTGATGAATGCAAACTGGGAGCAATCACTGAAACTCCTAGTGATGTCAACATCCTGCAAGAAGGTCTTACACAGACTAATGACCGGTGCTAAAGTCATGGTCTTAAACTTAACACAAAAAAATGATCCCCTTTAGCAAGGGTGATGTTCCTGCAAACTACCACATCCATAGCAATACCCTTAGCACACAATTGTGGTGAAAGATCTGGGCACACAGGCGGACAGCAACCTTAACTTCAATCACCATGTCTCCACAGTGGTAAGAAGGGCATTTTACATTGCACATCTCACAAAGTAATGACACTGCCCCCAGTACAAATGAGGTTATAACCCCTCTGCACTCTTCCCAAATCAGGAATATAACAGAGTACAATGCTCCCTTTGGTATGTTCCTTTCCAAACACCTGCAGCAGTTGGACAGAACACAAAGGTTTCTTACAAAGAAAATTCAGGGTTTTCAAGATCTGTCTTATGCAGACAGACTGATATCCTTCTCACTTTACTCTGTGTCATACAGACTGCTCAGAGGTGACCTGTGCCTTGCATATAGAGCAATCGCTGACCCAGCTTTAATAGAAATGCTGCACATTTGCAAATCAAATGGCACACAGGTCACTCGCTCAAAGGACCTTAACCTGGTATGTGACAGCAACAGAACTTGCTGGAGAGACAGATTTCTCACAGAGGTTTCCCCACCTTTAGAACAAGCTTCCTATTCATGTTAAAAAAGGCTCTCATTGGCCCTATTTAAGCACAATTTGGATGATTGAATGGGTAACGGGAAATTCACACTAGGGGTTCCACCTGTGTCCCTCTTGGACAGGGGTAACAGGTGCTGATTTTAGTGTCTGCTTGAACCAGACACCTTTGGGAGAACAGGTTGAACTTGGCTAGGTTTGTAAGGGCCCTGGGTCCGTTAGCCTAGCAACCTCCTATGATCCTATGAACAGGGACCCTAGAACCTCCAGGAAATGAAGAAGTTGCTCTAGAGGAGGTTGGGGAATCTCTGAAAAAGGAGGAAGAGATTTCATTGCCATGAAAAAAAACCCTGATGGATGACAGAAATAAACAAAGAGTCTAAAGTGATGAGGCCAATTTGGAAGACAAAGGGAGAGCTGAAGGGACAAAAGAACCTGGTCTAAAAGAAGGGTGGGGACTGTCAAATTGAAGCAGGCTTATCAGATAAGAGGCTTCTGGGCAACATAAATCTGAGAAGCCTTAGCAGAGGGGGTCCGCCTTCCACCCTTCCTGCCCTTACAGGCCTGGTGGGGTTGCCTGCAAACAAAGGCAGATCTAGATGGATAATTCCTCTGGAACTTAGGGATAGGAGAGACAAATTATTTTTAAGGTCTTGCAAAGCTTTGCCTTTCTCTTGAAGAGACTTAAACATGTCAGCAGCAAGACCCAAAAAGACGTGTAATATCCAACGGAGCATCCAACAACTTGGCCTTTATGACCTCAGGTAGAAACTGGAGACAATGCAAGAATAATGCCTCATGAAGGACCTAAAAGCTGCAGACCTAGAAGAGGCATCAGCAGCATCACAGCTACACTTACTATAGTGGCAATCCACTTGAGAAGCAGAACCTAAAATGATAAGTTACAGGATTTGACTTCAGAGTCAGGGAGGTCAGAGATAGCCTGACAAGGCTGAGCAATCAAGGCCACAGCATACCTGGTCATGTGGGTCTGGTAATTAACAGCCCTAAATGCCAAAATGGAAGCAGTGAAAGCTTTCTTGCCAATCCCCTCCATTGCTCTGCTATCTTTATCAGAAGTCAAAAGTTTGCAAGGGGGAATAAGTTTAAAGGTTTGTCAGAAGAAATTGACATCACAGCAGGGTCAGCATAAGGACATTTAAATAAAAATTGACAATCCTCAGAAAACTTAGAGATCCTATCAGGTTTCTTAGGAGCAGGAGCCTGAAAATCAGGAGACTTGGAAGTAGCAACGACAGTATCTAACAAGGCAGTCAACACAGGAGGAACTGCTGATAGTTTAGGAGTATCCAGCTGAAGCAACTCATAATACCTTCTTTGAATATCAGACACTTGAGAAGAATATCACTTAAAAACTTCCATCATCCTAGTAATTGTGTCTTCAAAGGACAATTCCTTGAAAGGAGACTAAGGCTAACAGATGCCCCTTCACCAGAAACATAAGCCAAAGCCAAAGGCATCCGTGAAGAATAGGACAAAGACCCCTCGCCAGACATTGAATCCTCATCTGAGGAATCTGGTTCCCTAAGCCATTTAGAATGGGTACAGTTCCGAGGAAGAGTGGGTACTGAGACCCTTTGAGGAGGATTTATGGTCATTAAGGCAGAAAACAACCAATTAAACTCTTGCCAGGATCCATAGGACAGACTGAAACATGCTTCAGTTTTTGTCTTTTCTTATAAGGCATAGCAGCCCTAACAAATACTGGAGGTTCCGACTCTTTGTGACATTTAATAAGAGAACCCCGGAACTTCCTTCTTGATTTATATCTGCAGAATCCCTCTAAAACCCTCAAAGGTAATCAACCATGGTTCCCCATCGATGTCTGGAGCAGATGCCTGCAAAGCCTCAGAGAATGTGTGAAAAGTCGAATCCATGCTATCCTCCTGTGGAGTCACAGCAGAGACATCCAATGTAGATACCAAATGACCTACAGCACCATTACCTGCTTCTAGAGGGACATCGGTGGAGGCTGTACAGCTAAAGAATCTGGCCGAGATTTTTTGACCTTCCTTTTACCTAGTGGGAGTATCTTGAGGTTAACGGATTCTATCATGGCACCCTTGGCTAACTGTTTAAGCCATTGTTTTTTAAGATAAATGACCAGGGAAGACAAAGGCTTCTGAGTGTCTTAGGCACAAATGCCTTACAAGTACTACAAGAGGTATGGTCGTGGGAAGAACCCAAACAAAAAAAAAAGAGATTGTTCATAATGATCTTTATGGGAAACCTGCCTCCCACACTGATATTTTCCCTTCTTAGATGACATGAGCTCTAGGTAGTAAAATAAAATACAAGACCAAGAAAAGTTTAAAAAAAAAAAAAAAAAAAAAAAACAGCCCCAAATGGGCACTTAACTAGCATTGCTAAAACTTCTGTGCAGTAGCAAGGCATTCAGATCAAATGACAAAAATGGTGTTTGAACTGGCAGCAAAGAAGTTCTAGGTAGTTGTGTCCATACATCCCTTTTATGCCCTACATTCTGTGCAGGGAGCATAAATATGATGTATCATGCAAACAAGATATTTTTTCATGCTTTTGCATACTGGCCGAGTGTCAGGCTGCCCTGAGCAGGACATCCCTTCTCTGCAGAATACTGCAATAGTCACATAGAAGGACATCAAAAATATACTTGCAATACAGATTCTTGCAGCAGGCTAAGTGTATCCCTAGCTTTTTTTCTCCATGACACTGTATCACAAGTATAATATCCAAAATAATGATTCCAAAATAGCTAAAAAGTAAACTGTAAGTCTGACAAAAAAAGTGAATCTCAAAACTCACTGCTTCACCACTAAGGTGTACTCCCAGTGTGGAGGAATGCAATCTACCAACCTCTGTTTCTCATATGTATTAACTTTGCGACTGCTGCACACCTAGGAGTAGAGGAAATACTCTTGAGGTACTACAATCTCAGATTGAACATATATTCCCCAGTTCTGCTTTCCCAAAGATCACAGTTATGGTCACTGGAGTCCACAGGTATCTGTTTTTTTCAAGCAGTATCTTAACCTCACTTAGTGTTTGGAAAAGTCTGTCTCATACTGATGTTGTAACTACACTGCTGGCTAGTGTCACTATATATGAATCATGTGCCACATGCCATTTAAGTTCTTTCATTAAAAACTAGGGAAAGTGACTGCTAAATTCCAATGGTACAAGAATATATGAGTGTGAAGAGGCAGGTAGCATTGAAGGGAAATGCATGGAAATGATAAAAGGGTCTGTGCAATGCTGCAACAGTCTCACTCCTATAGATCTAGTGTTGAGATGATTACCTCATACAACTCTGCTATCACTATCTGAGAACTCTTGCAAAAATAAAAGGGTAGACTTTCCAAGTAGGAGGGAGAAAGGCAGTTGTGAGAGAACATCTTGCAGCACTGCTCATCCAAACAGAGCTGCACACTAATAATATGTGTTCATGAACAGCACTGTATTGCAGTTTTACATGGATCCCCAATTCAATCAGTTTTATAAATGGCTGCAGAAGTAGTGGCTGCTCTCATGGACTGACCTTTAATGATTGTTCTTGAGCCTTCTTTATTGATCACAGCAAAAATCAATACACAGTGCTACCCATTTTGACAGGGTCTGTATTGTGACTGGGAGTCCTTGTTTTCTTGGCATAATGCACAGCAAGTCTGTTTATCTGAAAGTTTCTGGCCAGTCAATACAGTACCCGAGTTGACTGTGATGACTGATTTATAGTATGAGATCATCTCTTACACTTGTTCTGCTCTTTAGGGAAGACGCCTGATAGCTAAGTACAGTGATTTGAAGAGGAAAATTAAATCAGTTATGGGATAAATAAACAGCTGGTTATTTGTGAAACTATCCAGATGGAATGTTGTAAAACAATTTCTCTGTGCACAGGAACAATAAGCCATCACTAGAAACATTACATGGCTAGCCATATAGTCCTTTATGTAGACACACAAAAAACTGTCCTATAAAGCAAGAATCCTTGCAAAGTTTATGCCCAACAAGAAAACAGTCTTATTTATTTAAATTTTGTTGGCATAATACAAACAGAGCGATAAGCAATGTAACTCAGTTGGTTCAGGAAAAACTTGAGGTTTTATTTATACAAATTACCAATAAATTGGCCAAGACTGTTAGAAAATTTCTCTGCACATTTTGAAAACAGGAAGAGAGTACTGGAGTGTGTGTTCACTGAAGGAAGGAGTGGACTGGCTGGGTCGTGTGGATTGTGGTGTTATGGAGATGGAGAAGGCACAGTTTATAAAAAACAAGTTATGTACTCTTATTATCAACTGATCTGTGGAGGTACTTAACCCTTCTGTTGTAGGCAACTGTTTTCTCTTCTGTAATCTGCACCTCCTTTTTCTCTCTCTCCTGTCTGTGCTCTCAGCAGCACATCTACCTAGACATCACACACCAGGCAAGAAAAACACAACAC